>NC_048218.1:158127759-158161162 GCF_002007445.2 Ailuropoda melanoleuca
GACAGAGATAGAGACAGCCAGCGAGAGAGGGAACACAAGCAGGGGGAGTGGGAGAGGAAGAAGCAGGCTCATAGTGGAGGAGCCTGATGTGGGGCTCGATCCCATAACGCCGGGATCACGCCCTGAGCCGAAGGCAGATGCTTAACCGCTGTGCCACCCGGGCGCCCCTATACATCTTATGCATATAGTAGTCCACATTAAGTTGATGGGTGCTTAAGTTTGAACCTATTCTACCAACACTACGATTACACTCCTCTTCCCCCATGTTTTAGGTATATAGTGTCATACTTCATATCCTTTTACTTTTTGACTCCCTTGACTGATTTTTATAGTTATATTTATTTTTACTGTTTTTGTGTTTCTTATTTTTCTTATCCAGCCATGGTCTTTCCTTTCCACCCACAGAATCCCCTTTAACATCTCTTGTAAGGCTGGTTCAGTGGTGATGAATTCCTTTAACTTTTTTATGTCTGAGAAACTCTTTATCTATCCTTCTATTCTGAATGACAGTCTTGCTGGATAGAGTATTCTTGGTTGCAGGTTTTTTCTTTCAGCACTTCTAATATATCAGCTACTCCCCTCTGGCCAGGAGTTTCTGCTGAAAGATCCACTGATATCCTAATGGGGTTTCCCTTATATGTAACTGTTTTCTTGTCTCTTGATTTTAAAATTAGCTCTTTATCACTGCTTTTTGCCATTTAATTACTATGTGTCCTTGTGTGGACCTCCTTGAGTTGATTTTTTTGGGAGAATCCTATGCCTCCTGGATCTGGATGTCTGTTTCTTTCTCGATTCAGGAAGTTTTCAACTATTATTTTTTTCAGATAAACTGTCTGCTTCCTTTTCTGTCTCATCTCCTTCTGGGATCCCTATAATGTGAATGTTATTACATTTGATGGTAGCACTGAGTTCCCTTAATCTGTTCTCATTTTTATTTCTCTTTTCTTTCTCTTGTTCAGCTTGATTGCTTTCCATTACTCTCCTCGAGGTTCCTGATCCATTCTTTTGTTTTCTGTAGTCTACTATTTAGTCATTCTAGTATATTTTTTAACTTTAATTATTGAGTTCTTCATCTCTGATTGGTTCTTTTTTCTTTTTTCTATCTCTTTGTTCAGGGTCTAGTTGAGATTTTTCACTCTTCTCAAGTTCAGTGAGTTTATGACCATTACTTTAAATTCTTTATCAGGCATATTACTTGTCTCCCTTTCATTTACCTCTGCTGCTGTGATTTTTTCCTCTGTCTTCATTTGGGACATATTCGTCTGTCTCCTCATTTTGTCTAACTCTCTTTGTCTGTTTCTGTGTGTCAGGAAAGTCAGCTACCTCTCCTGATCTTGAAAGCAGTGGCTTTATGAAGAAGTCCTGCAGTGCCCTGTAGTGCATTGTCTCCTGTTCACCAGAATCTGGTGCTTCAGATGTGAGTCTCCTGTGTGTGTTGCATGCACACCAGTGTTGTTGCTGAACCATGTTTTCCTTCAGTCCAGTTATCTGCAATGGCTCTTTTTGCCTATTGTGGGCAGTTTGGTCCCTGTGTTGTTTTGGGGCCAGTTTGGGGCTGCCTTGGGCTTGAGTTGGGTCAGACCAGGTATTTGCCAGAACTGGCACAGAACTGCAGGGAGTTCTCCTTCTGTTGTCCCTTGAGAAGCTCTCCTTGGTGGGCAGTGCCTATAGTCAGACCAGATGTCTGCCCCCAGTGCAGATGAAGGTGCAGCAGAACTGGTGTGTGTGGTTAGCTTCCCCTCTCTCTGGGGCAAGCATCACTTGAGTGGTGCTGACTCCTGTTGGTGCTGCTTGCAGGCTTCAATGCTTGTGGTGCTGCTTTGGATGGACATCTGCAGAGGGCAGGTTGAAGAGGGATAGGTCCACAGGAGAATGCAGGGGCAAGGCAAGCAGTGTTATCAAGGTTTGCACTAGTCTGTTTGTGGAAGGGGACCTGGAGCAGCTTTGGTGAACAGCTAAGGGCAAGTTGGAGGAGGCTGTTCCACAGAAGAGTGATGGTGGGGGTGGGGGTGGGGTGGTCGGGCATGCTCTTACCCGGTGAAGAGTGTTCAGACTGTGCTGGCTCCTGTAGGTGTCTGTGTTTCTAGGCTGGGGGGCAGGGCAGGGAATTGCACCTGCCAGCTCTTAAGTTCTTGGAGAAGCCTCCCAAAGATCTCTGACCCTCCTGCATATGCTATGAGATTAGTAAATAAAACTCCTTCCCATATACCCCTGAGGTTTTCAAATTCCTGCTTCTGTGCTGTATCTCAGTGGGGCTGTTTGTTATGCTGTTGCTTTAAGGGCAAGGACTCAGTTTCCTACTGCCCTCCAGATCTCCCAGAGCCAAGTCTGCTGATTTTTAAAGTTCCTGGTGTTAATCCCCTCTGATTATAAGAACTCAGGAAATTAAACCCCTCTGGCTTTCAAAGGCAAATGTTATAGTGATTCATCATTCCAGTACAGGTTGCTGGGGTGCCTGATGTAGGGTCTGCTCCTCTCCCTTCTCTGTGCCTGTGGTTTCCCTCCCTCTCACAGACAGTCTCACAGGTCAGTTTGGTTCCTGACAGCATCTCTGCCCTTCTTGTTGTGGCCTTTTCTCTATACCTCTATAATTCATAGGTGTGGAGATTAAGTCTACCAGTCTTTGGGTTGTTTTCTGGGCTATGTATACCGATGTGGTTGTCATCTATGTGTATACATAGGACAGAATGAGCTTAGGGTCCTCCCACTCTGCCATCTTCCCCAGAAGTCTCTAACACAAAAGTTTTAATATTTCTAGGACAAATAACTAGGAATTGGATTGCTAAGTCCTATTATGATTGTATTTTTTCCTTTATAGGAAACTAAGAATGTGTTTTCTGGAGTAGCTGTACATTTTTAATTTCTACCAGCAATCTATGAGATATTTAGTTGTTCTGTATCCTTGCTAGCACTTGGTATTGTCAGTTTGTTTTATTTTATATTATTTGTTTTAGCTGTTCAAATAGCTGTGTTCTAGTAGCTCACTGTGCATTTAATTGGCATTTGTGTAATGCTAATACAATATTGAATATCCTGTCATGTGCTTATTTGCCATTCCTATATCTCTTTTGGTGAAATGTCTCTTGAACATATTTGCCCCCTTCCTTTTTTTAATTGATTTTTTAAATTTTTTGCTATTGAGTTTGAGAGTTCCTTATATATTTAGGATTTAAGTCCTTTTGACCATTATGTGATTTGAAAATACAACTGGTCCTCGTTATTTGCAGATTCTGTATCTGCACATTTGACTACTTACTAAAATTTGTTTGTAACTCCCAAATCAATACATGCCATCTTGTATTTTAAAGAGCAAACTACTGTGAATAATGAGAATCGGTTGTACTTCCTTCCAGTTTGTATCTTGTCTTGTCATTCTCTCAGTAGTGTCTTTCACAAAGCAAAAATTTTTAATTTTTATAAAATCCAATTTATATTTTTTTCTTTATGGATCACACTTACACATATATTCAAAGTTCAGAACCAAAGACAAAGATAAAATCTTAAAAGTAACTGCAGGAAAATTAAAAAAATGAAATTTCATCTATAGATCAAATTCCACCAGATAATAATTACAATGGTCTTCTCATCAGAAACCATGCAAGCAAGAAGAAAGTGGAGTGCAATAGTTAAAATGTTAGGAGGAAAACACCACCAACCTAGAACTCTATATCCAGGAAAGTTGTCTTCAAAAGTGCAGAAGATATAAAGACTTTCTCAAACAAAACTTGAGAGAATTCATCATAAACAGACCCATTCTAGGGTGCCTGGGTTGCTTAGTCAGTTAAGCGTCTGATTCTTGATCTCAGCTCAGGTAAGAAATGTTAAAAGGAGTTGTTCAGGTAATAGAAAAATTATATAGGACAGACACGGAATTTGCATAAAGGAAGAAAGAACATTGAAGAAGAAATAAGTGAAAGTAATATGAAATGCTTAATTTTTCATTTTTAATTGACCTAAAGGAGAACTACTTTCTTATATAAGAATATTAACAATATAGGGTGATTAGAGCATAAGTCAAAAGATTAAACATCTAAAGGAGTGAGAAGAGAAAATTACGACTAGTCTATTTTAAGGTAACTGCACTACACAAGAAGTATAGTTATTTGAAAGTAGACCTAGATTAGTTAACAATTTATACTGCAAACACTACAGAAATCACTAGTTCTATTTTAAGAAGTATAACTGACACACTCAGGAAAGATGAAGAGGGTTCATATAAAATAAAGCTAGACAAGGCAGAAAATAGAAATTTTTAAAAAAGGAACAAATGCAACGAGTAAGTAGATAAACAGATGATCTAAATATGCTGACTAAAAGAGACATATTGTCAGAGTGAATAAAAAACAGGAAACAATTTTATGCTATCTATAAGAAACCATGGTAAATATAAAGATATACATATCTTGATATACGGAAATACCAATCAGAAGAAACCGGGAATGGATATATTAATATCAAATAGACTTCTGAGCAAAGAAAAGACAGAAAGGGGATTTACATAATGATGAAAGCATCACTTTACCAAGAATATATAGCAATCCTAAATGTGTATGTAACAGACAATAGAGCTACAAGACATGTGCAGTAAAAACGGATGGAACTAAAAAGGGGAATAGACAAATTCCTATTTATAACTGGAGTCTTCAACACCCCTCCCTCAATAATTGATAGCACATCTAGATCGAAATAAGCAAGATTAGAGGAACTCAACAATATTATCAATCAACAGAGGTAAGTCAATATTTATAGAACACTTCCCCCAACAAGACAATACACATTCTTTTCAAGTGCCCATGACACATATATCAAGATAAACAATAGATTGAGACAACAACAACAAAAAAAAGAGATACAGATAGATTTAAAGAAAAGGAAAGGAAAAATGTGCATCACGCTACCACTAATCAAAAGAAAATGAAGGTAGCTGTGTTAACTTTAAGCAACATGGACATCAGAACAAGGATGATCATCAGGAACAGAGAAGGACATTAGAGAGTGGTAAGAGTCAGTCTTCCAAGAAGAGATAACATGTGCACCAAACAGAAGATCTTCTGTATAAATGAAGCAAACTGACAAAAGTAAAAGGAGAAATAAACAAATCCACTCTTACAGTTGGAGGTTTCACAACTATCCATCTTTAAATGACAGATCAAAAGGCAGAAAATCAACACCAAGTTAGATGTCCTAAACAACACTATCAACCAACTAGATCTTATTGACATTTATAAAATGTCCCAGCAAACAACAACAGAATACACATTCTTCTCAAACTCACATGGACCATCACAAAGATAGACCACGTGATGGGCCATTAAATACTAATAATCAACATTTCAAAAGGAAGCCTCAAGAAAAAATCAAAAATAGAAAAAAAATTTTGAATTAACTGAAGTAGAAAATATATGACCTTTTAAAATGTGTGGTATTCAGTGAATACATGTGTAGAGGGAAATTTATAGCATTAATGATTTATGTCCCAAAAAAAGAAAGATCTAAAATCAATAACATTAGCTTCTACCTTGGGAAAGTAAAGAAAGATGAATGATTTAAGCCTAAAGTAAACAGAAGAAAATAAATAATAGAAATTAGAGCAGAAATAAATAAGAAAAAAAATAGAGAAAAATCTATGAAAACAAAAGCAGATTCCTTGAAAAAATCAATAAAATTAAACCTCTAAAGAAGAAAAAAAGAGAAGACCCAAATTATCAATATTAGAAATGAAAGAGTGGTCATTACTATTGATCTCATGGATATTAAAGTGATAATAAAGAAACACTATGAACAACTCTATTTCTATATATTTGGTAGCTTAAATGAGATGAATAAATTCCTTGAAAAATACAAACTAAGAAAACTTTCTCAAGGAGAGATAACTTTAATAGCCTTAAACATATTTCTAAAATTTAATCAATAATTAACCTTCAAGAGGAAAACACCAGGACGGGTTTGTTTTACTGGTGAATTTTATCAAGCATTTAAGGAAAAAATAATACTAACTTTCCACAATCTCTCCAGAAAAAAAAAAAAAAGAAGAAGAAGCAGCAGCAGAGGGAAAACTTCTTAATTTCTTCTATGAGGCCAGTATTACCCTATTTCAAAAATCAGATAAAGACATTGTATGATAGAAAAACTATAGACTGATATATCTCATGAATATGTAAATAAAAATCTTCAAACATTAGCAAATTGAATTCAGTAATATTAAAGAAATTATACACCATGACCAAATGGAATTTATTAAACATACGCAAGACTGGTTCAACATTCAAAATTCAGCCACTGTAGTCTGCCTTATCAAAAGGCTGAAGAAAAATCATATGATCATATCAATTGATGCAGGAAAAAGCATTTCAAAATATCTACTGCTGATTCATGATAAAAACTTCCAACAAACTAAGAGAGGAATTTCACTAACCTAATAAAAATATCTACTTAATACCTTTTTGAAATAGGCTTGAAAGAGGCTTAGAAAAGTCTAACACCATTTAATGGTGAAAGACGGAATGCTTTTCCCCTGAGTTGGGAAAAGACAAGAAAGTCATTTCATACCAATTCTATTCAACTTCACATTAGAAGCCCTACTTAATGCAATAAGGGAAGAAAAGGAAATGAAAGGTATGCATATTGAAAAGCAATAAAGAAAACTCTTTTTAATTGCACATGAAATGAGGGTCTGTGTAGGAATACCAATGAATGTGCATAATAATTACTATAATCAATGAATGAATATAGCAAAATCAATATACAAAAGTCAGTTTCTTATCTATATACCATCAATGAACAATTGGAAGTTAAATTTAAATGAACAATACATTTACAATAGCACGAAAAATGAAACATATTTAAATCTATCAAAATATGAATAGCATCTGCATGCAGAAACCACAAAATACTGAAGGACGAAAATGAAGATCTAAATAAATTGAGAGACATTTTATGTTTGCAGATTTGAAAATTCAATATAACTAAAATGTCAATTCTTCCCAACTTGATCTTTAGAATCAATGGAATCCCAACAAAATTCCCAGCACATTATTTGGTAGATATGGACAATCTTACACTAAAATTTTTATGGAAAGAAAAATGACCTAGAATAGCGAATACAGTATTGAAAAAAAAAGAACAAAGTTTGCAAACTCGCACTACCCAATTTCATGACATATTGCAAAGCTACAGAAATAAAGGCAGCATCATATCAGTGAAAGAATACATACCTAGATGGAACATAACAGAGAGCCCAAAAGAGATGCACACCTATAGAGTCAACTGATTTTTGGCAAAGGTACAAGGCAATTCAAAGGGGGAAAAGAAATTTTTCAACAATTGGTGCTGAAATAATTGGATATTCATAAGCAAAAAGCATGAACCTAGACACAGACCTTACACCTTACACAAAACTGACTTAAAATGGATCATGGAAACATCAAATATAAAATTGTAATACCTATAGACGGAAACAGAGGAGAATATTTGAGCTTTAATTTGGTGATGAGATTTCAGGTATATTACCAAAAACATGATCATGAAGGAAAAAAAGTTGGATTTTATTAAAGCTAAAAAATCCTGCTTTTTTTTTTTTTTTACAAACACTTAAGAGAATGAAAATAAAACCCAGCCTGGAAGAAAATATTTGCAAAACATATATGTAATCAAGGACTTCTATCTACATCCAAAAGCCAAATAACAAAACCCAAAAAACTTAAAACTCAACAATAAGGAAATAAAGCCTCTCAATTAACAAACTGGACAAAAGATCTAAACAGACCCCTCTCCAAAGATACATACAGATGGCAGCTAAGCATATAAAAACTTGTTTATCTTAGAACTGGAAGTTTGTACGACCACTGTGGTAACTACCGTGAACAATACTGTGGTACATATTTGAAAGTTGCTAAGAGAATAAATCTTAAAAGTTTTCACCATGAAAAGGAAAAATTCTACATGTGGTAATAGATGTTAACTAGACTTACCATGGTAATCATTTTGTGATATATGTAGATAACAGATCATTAAGTTGTACATCTAAATCTAGTACGATATTATATGTCACATGTATCTCCAGACAAAATGATGCTTGACACCATTTTTCATTAGGGAAATAACAGTTAAAACATGAGATACCACTGGGGCACCTGGGTGGCACAGCGGTTAAGCTTCTGCCTTCGGCTCAGGGCGTGATCCCAGCGTTATGGGATCGAGCCCCACATCAGGCTCGTCTGCTATGAGCCTGCCTCTTCCTCTCCCACTCCCCCTGCTTGTGTTCCCTCTCTTGCTGGCTCTCTCTATCTCTGTCGAATAAATAAATAAAATCTTAAAAAAAAAAAAACAAACACGAGATACCACTACATAACTATTAGAATTGTTAAGAAAACAAAACAGGACAAAAACCCAAGATAACTAAATGCTGGTGAGGGTGCAGGGCAACATGGACTCTTACTCACTGCTGATATGAATGTAAATTGGTACAGCTACTTTGGAAGACAGTTTGGGTATTTCTTGCAGGGTTAAAAATAGTCTTATCATACAACCCAGCAACTGCACTTCTACATATTTACCCAACTGATTTGAAATGTTGTAGCAGCGTTATGCATAACTGCCAAAAATGGAAACAACCAAGATGTCCTTCAAAGGATGGAAGTATAAGCAAACTGTGGTCTGTCCGTACAGTGGGATGCTATTCAGCAACAAAAAGGAATGAACTATCAAGCCATGAAAAGACATGGGTGAATATTTAATGTATGTTGCCAAATGATAGAAAGCAGGCTATATATTGTATAATTCTAGTTATATGGCCCTCAAAGAAAAGGCAAAAGTATAGATATGGCAAAAATATAAGAGGTTTAGAGAGAGGAGAAGGGTTGAATAAGTGAAGCACAGGGGATTTTTTGAGTATTATGACTATTTTATGTGATACCATTATGTTGGATACATCAAATTTTGCATTTGTCAAAACTGAAAGAACTTTACAGCAAAAGTAAAGAATCTTAATTTATGCAGATTCATTTAAAAATCATCTAGGAGTTCAGAGGAGTCTTAGAATAGAATGCAATATGTGACAAAGCAGTCCAAGTATTACAAATGAATGAAACAACTTCACTGAAGGGAGCGAAGGTAAAAATGCTGACCTAAGTGACTTCGGAAGTGAGAAGAACCTGTAACACTACATACAAAGGGAGCTGCACATAAGCACCGTACTCTAGTTGATAAAGTTGTTTCCCACAGGAATACAGGTTAACAATTCTGAAAATACTATATATACTATATATGTATGCAGAAATTGAACAATTAAGTAAATGGAGAATGAGCCAGGTTTCTCATTGTTGGAGAGGGAGGGTATAGAAAAGCAAGAGAGAGAGTTAGAATTATCTCATGGTGATAGGTTAGAGTTGGAGGCATGAGTGGGGACCCATGTTTACCCCAATATAGTACAGACACAAATATTGTAGATGCGTGCATATACATGGGCTAGTATATATGCATGTATTTCTTAATCTGTCAGCTGAGAAGGAGTAAATGCAACAACAACCCAGTAGCAATGAGCATATCTGGCACCCAGGTCCTAGTTTCTAGTACCATTCTGTAATAAATAAAAGGAAACGAAAGATTCCCCAATAGCCAAAGTTGGGATAATTTTAATAACAAAATAATAAAAGAATATAGAATTATAAACTAAAGTATTAAATAAATCTCCATAAGGCCATATTGATATAATTAATGATTAAGTAAATATATAGAGAAGAATAAACAAATGTCCTCTGCAGAAGAATTCCAAATAACTGATGTGAATTCTCCACCTTTAAAGAGGTGGAGCACTTATAGAAATACTAATTTGAAGGGATACATGCACCAAGATGTTTATAGGAGCACTGTTTACAATAGGCAAGATATGGAAACAGCCCAAGTGTCTATAAATGGATGAGTGGATAAAGAAGATGTGGTATATATATACAATGGACTATTACTCAGCCATAAAAAAGGAAATCTTGCCGTTTGCAACATGGGTGGAGGTAGAGAGTATAATGCTAAGTGAAATAAGTCAGAGAAAGACAAATACCATATGATTTCATTCATATGTGGAATTAAGAAACAAAACAAGTAAAGGGACAAAAAAAAATAGAGAGGCAAACCAAGAAACAAACTCTTAATTATAGGGGAAAATGTGGTGGCTACTGGAGGGGACGAGGGGGGGGGATGGGTTAAATAGGTGAGGGATTAAGGAGGGCACTTATGACGAGCACTGGGTGTTGTATGGAAGTGACGAATCACTATATTGTACACCTGAAACTAATACTGTACTGTATGTTAACTAACTGGAATTTAAATAAAAACTTAAAACATACAAATTTAAAAAAAAAGTGTAGTGTAACTCCCTACTCTTTTAATGTGAACTGCATGTAATGACTTCCTTCTTAAGAGAACAATTGGAGGGCGCCTGGGTGGCTCAGTCAGTTAAACATCTGCCTTTGTCTCAGGTCCGGCTCAGGTCATGTTCCCAGGGTCCTGGGATTGAGCCCCCTTTTGGGCTCCCTCTCAGTGGGGAACCTGCTTCTCCCTCTGCCTGCCAATCCCCCTGCTTGTGTGGTCTCTCTCTCTCAAATAAATAAACTCTTTAAAAAGAGAGAGAGAACAACTAGAAAACAGGAGGAGGAGGCTGGGGTGAGAGAGAGAAGTACCTTTACGGTGGAGAATCTTGAGAAACACTACCTCAGCCCGGTGAGGAAGTCAGTATCAACAGTGGTAAGTCGTGTTGATAGTATGTACCTGTGATATGATGTGATAAGAACTGTATTTTACCCCTGTAGCCTTCACAAAAACCCATAACTCTGGTCATGAGAAACACATCAGCAAAGTGCCAAATTAAAAGAAGAATAAGAAGAAGAAGGAGGAGGGGGGGAGGGGGAGGAGGAGAGGGAGGAGGAGAAGGAGGAGGAGGAGGAAAGTCCCAACTGAGGACTATTCCAGAAAATAGCTGACTAGTACTCCTCAAAACTGTCAAGGTCATTAACATTAAGGAAAGTATAAAATAACTGTCACAATCAAGAGGAGACTAAGGGGACATGATGACTATCCTGAATGAAATCCTAGAACAGAAAACGGAGGTTAGGTAAAAACAAAGAAAATCTGAATAAAGTGTGAACTTTAGTTAATAATAATAATATGTCACCATTGGTTCATTAATTGTGGCAAATGTACCATACTGATTAATGTAAAGTGTTAATTGTAAGAGACACTGGATGTGGGTACATGGGAAGGTTCTATTATCTTTACAACTTTTCTATAAATTGGAATCTGTTCTAAAATTAAATGTTCATTAAATTTTTTTCATTAAATTTTTCATTAAATTTTCATTAAATTTTTTCATTAAAAAATCAGCTGGCCATATTTCTGTGGGTCTATTTCTGGACTCTTATTTTACACTGATTTGGAGTATACCCCTTTAATACCACATAGTCTGGTTACTGTAGTGATATATTAAATATTAAAATGGGGTAGCGTCAGTTCGGCAACTATTTTTTCCTTTTCTGTTATTTCTAGAATCAGCTTGCCTATAGTTTCAAAAATATTATGCCAGGATTTTGATTGGATTTGATAAACTATAAATCAATTTGGAAAATTAAGAATTTTTTTTTAAAGATTTTATTTATTTATTCGACAGAGAGAGACTGCCAGTGAGAGAGGGAACACGAACAGGGGGAGTGGGAGAGGAAGAAGCAGGCTCACAGTGGAGTAGCCTGATGTGGGGCTCGATCCTGTAATGCCGGGATCACGCCCTGAGCCGAAGGCAGATGCTTAACCACTGGGCCACCCAGGCACCCAGGAAAATTAAGAATTTTTTTCAATTTTCCATTACTAGTATATAAAAGTTCCAAGGATTGAATTTCTTTGTGTTAGCCTTATGTCCTGTAGCATAGTAAACTCAAATATTACTTACTGGCTTTTTTGGATAAATACCTAGGGATTTTCTGTGTCAATCATGGTATTTTAAATACGGTCCATTTTGTTTCTTCCTTTCTAATTTGTATGGCTTTTATTTCTCTTCCTTGCATATAATTGCGTTGACTAGGGCTTCCAGTACTATATTGATTAGAAATGGTCAGGGTGAACATCTTTGCCTTTTCTCCAAACTTAGGAGGAAAGTATTCTTTCACTGTTATATAAGATGTTAGCTGTGGACATTCTGTAGATTCCATTTATCAGGAAGAAGTTCCCTCTTCTTCCTAGTTTGCTGAGAAGTTTTTTTTAATATAATGAATGGATGTTGAATTTTTTCACTTGATTTTTCTGCAACAATATGATCTTGTAGCTTTTCTAAGTTTGTTAATATGATGAATTACATTGTTTATTTTATGAATATTGAAATCACCTTGCATTCCTAGTATTAAGCCCACTTGATCATGTGATTAGACTTAGTATATATTAATTCAATTTGTTTATATTTTGTCGAAGATTTTGTGTTTACGTTCACAAGAAATATAAAGCAGTAGTTTGATTTTCTTGTACTTTCTCTAGTCTGGAGTAAAGCTACCTTCATGAAATGAGTCAGAAAGTGCTCCCTCTTCTATTTTCTGGAAGAGATTGTATAAAATAGTAAAATTCCTTCTTCAAATGTTTGGTAGCATTTGTTAGGTTGAAGCATTGAGCTCCTACCTGCTTTCCATGGGCTGTAGTTTCAGAGTGCTACCTAATAGCCAGAATGAGACCTGAGTGGTAGTCTAAACCCAGAGTTCAGTTCTTGAAGACTTTGGTGTGCTTTTCACTGTCAGACCCATGCATGTGTAGCTAGAGAGTAAGAGAAAAAGCTAATACACACCTTCAGGGTATTGCTTTCTTGAGCTCCCTCCTCTCTGTACACTTCCAACTGTTTGTGATTCTGAGAGGTCCCTCTTAGAGGTCTTTTTATAAAAAACTGTGTCTGTAGTTTCCCTTCTCGGCCTAGCATTCCTGAAAGTGTCTTCTTCCTCCAGAGCCAAGTGATGCGAGGGTAGAGAGTGAAAATAAAGCAATGGGCATCCTCCCCATGCTCTTGAGACCACAGTTCTGGTCAAAGGAAAAAAATTCCTCTGCCACCATCAGCTTGCTTGGAAATCAGCCAGAAGGAATTAAAAACGAAACAAAACTATGTCACAGGGTACTGCTTTCCTACTCTTTGGATGGACCAGAAATAGAGATTTTCTCTTGACACTCCCTGTCTGCATGTAATACACATTCTTGGTTTCAGGACTCTTTTACGTGTAGATCAGGAGATACCCAGAGAAAAAGGAATGACCAAACTCACTATTGGTTCCATGGTACATTGCTTTCTGCTTTCCTTCCCCAGTCCACCAGCTGCCACTACTCTCCAGAGTCCTCAAATAGCTGCCCTATGTATTCATTTCAGGGTTTTTAGTTAAATTCAGATGGGGTGGATCTTGCATATTCAATCTTGACAATAAGCAGAACCTCTTCTAAAAACTTAAAAGTAGAATTATTTTTAATTGAGCAGCATTTTAGTTAGGATATGTTCCCAAAGGCTTGAGGTATGCTTTATGAGCTAGTTTCCTGCCTCACTCACACCCACTCTGATAATTCTAAGGATAAAAGAGAATAAAATGGACAAAGTGCAAATGATAATTTCTCAGAAAAAAATACATTAAACTTTCTCATGTGTTGAAGACTTAGTAATGAAACATTAATAAATAAAATAGTGATAAGTTCATTGAGCTATGATTTGCAGGTAGAAGGACTAATCCAAACAAAATAATAGCAAATAAATGAAATTAAGAAATAATTAATACTTCAAGTCTCCAGGTGAGAACAAGAGAGGAGGGTAGAGAGCTCTCATCAAATATAATAGCATTTGTGTTTCTTTTTTCCTTAATACATATTTTTCTTTTCTTTTTTAACTTTACTTTCCTAGAGCAGTTTTAACTCCACAGCAAAATTGAGGGGAAGGTATAGAGATTTCCCATGTACTCCCTGCCTCTGCACATGCATAGCCTCCCCCATCATCAACATCCCCACTAAAGTGGTACACTTGTTAAAATTGATGAACATACATTAACACATCATTATCATCCAAAGTCCATAGTTTACCTTAAGGAGTAGTCTTGGTATTGTACATTCTGTGGGTTGAGACCAATGTATAACAACATGCATCCATCATTATAGTATCATACAGAGTATTTTCACTGGCCTAAAAATCCTTCATGCTCTGCCTTTCCATCCCTCCTTGTCTGCTCCCACCCCAATCTCTTTATAACCACTGATCTTATTACCATCTCCATAGTTTTTCATTTTCCAAAATGTCATATAGTTAGAATCGCACAATATGTAGCCTTTTCATATTGGATTCTTTCATTTAGTAATATACACTTATGTTTCTCCCATGTCTTTTCATGTCTTGATAACTCATTTCTTTTTACCACTGAAAATAAAGACATCTTGTTTTCTTCCAAGTTTTGGCAATTATGAATAAAGCTACTATAAATATCCATGTGCAGGTTTTTGTGTGGATATAATTTTCAATTCCTTTGGGTAAATACCAAAGAGCATGATTACTATACCGTATTGTAAAAGTATGCTTGGTTTAATAAGAAATTTTCTTTTCTAATATATGTATTCCATGCTTTAAATTTCCCTTTAAGAATTCCTTTTACTGCATCCCACAAATTTTGACAAGTTGTGTTTTTATTTTGAGTTCGGAATATTTTTCAGTGTCTCCTGAAATTTCTTCTATGACCCATGTGCTATTTAGAAGTGTGTTGTTTAATTTCCATATATTTTGAGATTTTCCAGTTATCTTTCTGTTATTGATTTATAGTTTAATTCCATTGTGGTCTGAGAGCAGGCACTGTATGATTTCTGTTCTTTTAAATTGTTAAGATGTGTTTTATGGCCCAGATTGTGGTCTGTTTTGGTGAATATTCCCATGTGATCCTGATAAAAATGTGTTTTTTGTTGTAATCTATAGATGTCCATTATATACAGCTGATTAATGGTGTTGTTGAGTTTGCTTATGTCCTTGTTGATTTTCTGACTGCTGGATCTGTCCCTTTCTAATGAAGTATGTTGAAGTCCCCAACTATGATAGTGAATTCATCTACTTCTCCTTGGAGTTCTATCAGTTTTTGCTTCATTTATTTTATGCTCTGTTGTTAGGTACATACAGGCTGAGTTTAATCTTCTTGGAGAATGTCCTTCTTTATCCCTGATAACTTTCCTTGTTTGAAGTCTGCTGTGCCTGAATTGATTTAGCTGCTTCTGCTTTCTTCTTTTTTTTAATTGAAGTATAGCTGACAATGTTACATGACCTTGTGAATGACATAGTGAATCAACAAGTCTGTACATTATGCTCTGCTTCACCACAAGTGTAGCTATTATCTGTCACTATACAAGGCTATTATTTCAATACCATTGACTATATTCCCTATTCTGTGCCTTTTATTCCCATGATTTATTCATTCCATAACTGGAAACCCATATCTCCCACTTCCTTTCACCCATTTTCCTCATCCCCCTTACCACCTCAGCCATCCATTTACATTTAATTAATACATGTCTTTATATCTAAAGTGGGTTTCTTATAGACGGTATATAGTTGGGTCTTGCATTTTTATCCTCTCTGATAATCTCTCTCTCTCTCTTTTTCTTAAGATGTTTATTTATTTGAGAGAGAAAGAGAGAGAGCCCAGAGGTGGAGGGGCAGAAGGAGATGGAGAGACTCAAGCAGACTCTGTGCTGAGCACACAGCCCAACTCACGGCTCAAGCTCATGACCCTGAGATCAAGACCTGAGTCAAAACCAAGAGTCAGACGTTTAACCAGCTATGCCAGCCAGGTGCCCCACTACTGAATTTTTTCATTAGTACATTTAGACCATTGACGTTCAAAGTGATTAGTGATATAGTTGGATTCTTAGTGACCATTTTGTTACTGGTTTCTATGTATTACCTTTGTTCTTTGTGCCTATTTTTGTATTCTGTTCTTTTTCTGCCTTTTGTGCTTATAACCGAGATCTTATGATTCCATTTTCTTTCTTTTATTAGCCTGTCAAGCTTCTTTTCTTACATTTTTTAGTGGTTACTCTAGAGTTTGCCATATACATTTACAACTAAACATAGTCCACTTTCGAGTAACAGTTTACCATTGCATGAGTAGTATGAGTACTTTATAATATCAAAATAATTCTAAATTCCACTTTCCATTCCTTACATCACTGTTTTTATTCATTTTACCTATATATGTAAAGCATATTTGAGTATATATATACATGAACAATAGCAAAATAATAGCAACAATGTAGTTAGGTATGCTTATGTATTATATATGGATAAAATATTTAAACATATATGCTTATAAGTAATACATGCAAAACATAAGCATACTTAATCAAATATACTGTTGCCACGTTATTTTGTGGGTTTTTAAAAGTTTTTATTTAAATTCTGGTTAACAAACAGTGAACTGTTGAGGCTGTCTGGTAATTCAACCTAAGTATTCCCTGGATATAGCAGTATCCTCAATGCTCAAAGCTACTCCTTTTTAATATTCTACAGAGTGTTCCAGGACCGTTCTGTAACATTCTTTTCACCTACAGCTTGTCTTCCTCATATTTTCTTCACAAAGAATAAAACAGAAATACAAATAAACGTGGTATAGTGTTATAAACAATAAATTATTAAAATAGTAAATAAATAAATTCTAGTTAACATACAGTGTAATATTAGTTTCAGGTGTAAAATATAGTCATTCAACACTACCATACATCACCCAGTACTCATCACAAGTGTCCTTCTTAATCCTCATCACCTATTTCACCCATCCCCCTGCCCACCTCCCCGCATAACCATCATTTTTGTTTGTAGTCTGTTTCTTGGGTTTCCTTTCTCTTTCTTTTTCCCCCTTTGCTTGCTTGTTTTGTTTCTTAAGTTCCACCTGTGAGTGAAATCATATGGTATTTGTCTTTCTCTGACTTATTTTGCTTAGCATAATAATCAGATACACTGTTGCCATTATTTTTTGAACAAACTGTTGTCTGTTAGATTAAAATGAAAGTTTTCATTCCACTTTTCACTTATTCCTTTTCAATGCTCTTCCTCTATGTATATCTGTCTGACATATATTATTTTCCTTCTCTCTGAAGAACTTCTTTTAACATTTCTTGCAAGACAGGTCAATTGGCAATAAATTCCCCCAATTTTTGTTTGAGAAAGTCTTTTTGTCTCCTTCGTCTTTGAAGGATAATTTCCCAGAGTACAGAATTCTAGTTTGCCGCTTTTATTCTCTCAACATTTCAAATATTGCACTTCACTCTCTTCTTATTTGCATGGATTCTGAGAAGAAATTAATGTAATTCTTATATCTGGTCCTCTACGGGGTAAGGTGTTTTCTTCCTCTGGATTCTTTCAGGATCTTTTTTTTTTCCTCTGTCTTTTGAGAATGATATACCTAGGTGTTTTTTTGGCATTTATCCTGCTTTCTGTTCTCTTAGCGTCCTGAATCTGTGACTTGGTGTCTGGTATTAATTTGGGCAAATTCTCAGTCATTACTGTTTCAAATACGTCTTTTGTTCCTTTCTCTCTTTTTCTTCTCCTTCTGGTATTTCCATTATGCATATGCTACACCTTTTGTAGTTGTCCCACAGCCCTTGGTAATTCAGTTCTATTTTTTCAGTCTTTGTTATTTTTGCCTCTCAGTTTTGGAGGTTTCTACTGAGATATCCTCAAGTTCAGATTCTTTCCTTAGCTGTGACTAGTCTGTAATAAGCCCATCAAAAGCAGCCTTCATTTCTGTGACAGTGTTTTTGATCTCAGCACTTCTTTTTGGTCATTTCTTTGGATTTCTATCTCTGTGCTCACATTCCCATCTGTTTATGTATGCCATCTACTTTATCCATTGAAGACTCTTAACGTATTAACATAGGTATTTTAAATTCCCAGTTGGATATTTTTAACGTCCTGCCATTGGTCCTGTAGCTTGCTCTGTCTCTTGAAACAGTTTAACAGGTGTTTTGTTTTGTTTTGGGTTTTGGGTTTTGGGTTGTTTTTTTTTTACCTTTTAGCATGCCTTGTTATTTTTTCTTGCTATCTAGGCATGATGTACCAGGTAAAAAGAACTACTGTAAATAGGTCTTTAGTAATGCGGTGATAAGGGGAGGAGGAGAAGCGTTCTGTAGTCTTATGATTAGATCTCAGTTTCAGTGAGTCTGTGTCTCTGAACTGTGAACCTCACAAGTTTTGCAGGGATTTTTTCTTTTCTCCCCTTAGGTGAGACAGGATGGCTAGAGTGGGCTGGAGTTAGATATTTGCCTCCTTCTACATGGAAGGTTAGAGCTGACAAGTGTTGGTTATTTTCCTTCCCACAAGTCAATTAGGCTCTGATTGTATCCCAGCAGGTTGGGATCTTGTTAATTAGTTTACCCCGAGGGCAGGCCTTTAAGAACAACGTGCTCTGGCCTCTTTCAAAAGGGTTCCTTTCTTGTCCTCATGCAAGAAGACCAGGAGGTTTTCTCCTGGATGTTTACTGTGGGAATACAGTCAAGCTCTTGGAGGTAAGTCTTAAAATATTGTGGAAGGCTCCGTATGAGTTCCTTCCACTGGAGTTTTTAATTTGCAAATTTGTCTACCCTGAGCCTCCAGAAATTTTTCAATTACAGTTTAGGTTTTCGCCCCTAAGCATTGGTTCTCCAGGGTGTTTTCCACTCACGAGTCTGTTCCAATAAGCTGTGACTCAGTGTATTCACTTGTCTATCTTTATAATTTTGGGGGCAGGAGTTTGCCCTGTGTCCTCTCCTCTCATACGGATCCAAGAGGCGTTGTTAATGTTTTAGTCTCTTCAGCTGTTTACTTGTTGTTAGGGTAGAACGGTGACTTCCGAGCCCGGTATATGTAGACCTAGAAACTGGAAGTCCTTCTTTATGTTTATTAATTTTTAAGATTCAATTGATTATTTGAATTTCACATAATTAAGTACATTTGAGGAGTAAATTAATTAGAAGGATATTATGAAAAAATAATTGTAGGTATATTAACTGGAGCGGATGTCAAGGGATCATCTGCTATAGGAATGATTATTTCTAATATACAAAAGATTCAAACATGGAGAAGCAAAGGAAAATAGGAGTAGAGAAGAAATTGATATGATGAAAGAGTATCAATGGAAAGATAAGAGAAAGTGAGAGGAGTTAAGAGACAAGAACAAGTAAGAAAGGTGTTATTTTTATACCCTGGGAATTGTGAAATCAGAATGTTAAATTCTCTACAGAAGCAAAAAATTAAAAATGGAATGCGTTCTCTAGTGCAAATATAAGAAATTAAAGATCCCTGTTAATGTTCTCGCATCTTCACTGACTTGCTGTCAGAAGGGCCCAAGCATACTTTTCTTTCCTTGGCCTCATCCTATCCACAAAACTGAGCTCTTAGGACTTGGTACTCATTACCTTCAAGAAAAATTATATGATGTCTTACTAAGTTTGTTTCACATCTTAAAAATGATAAAAAACACAGTTGACTTTGCACGAATAAAATCACTTCTTCTAGATGATTGTCAATCCAGTTAAATTTGTGATTATTTTTACCTAATGTTTCATGTAAGTTTTTTTGGTCCAATTTTATACTATTATAGTCAGTTTTATTTCTGCCTTAATTTTTACATGTCCAAGTTATTTTAGTGATTACTATCATCCACTTAACGGTAATTAAGTACTATTACTGAGCTGTTATTTGAATCTTGCAAACTCTATCTGGTTCTTAATTCTTTCTTCTCAAAATAACCTTCAATTTGTTAACTATATCTGTATCTTTGATATGTAACATCATATCTTTTACCATAATAGCATGGCTTTTACTTATAATAATTATAATTTAATAATACAGTTTTAATTATAGTAGCTCCTTGGAAGTGTTTAAGGTCTTTTTCATGTTGACATTTAGGGTTGGGCTTAGCGTTAGGAAAAAAAAATATTTGCCAAAATGTAGGTCGAGATATCTTCCCCTCCCACATTCAGATTTGCAACCTGAAAAACAAAAATTTAGGACTAAAATTTAATAATGTTACAGACTGTCTTATGGTATGGTAATAAAAAGTGAGGATAAATTATATTGTAAACATTGTTTCATTTTACAAAATAATTCCTTTGTCCTTCACTTCAGAAAGCGTAGAGTATTTCTCTAATATCATCTACTAATCTAATAGTTGACTTACTCTTAAATAATCCTCTTGGCCCTCCCATAGATACCTGTTATCTGTTTTTTGGGTTTCAGTTTTTAAAACACTAACCTAAATCTTGCCACTGGTTTAAGACTTTCTGGGTGAATAAGTTGAGAAACTTACTGTTTTATAAAAATGTTATAGTAACTTTAGGATTTACTCTATAACTCCTTTGCATTTTGTGAGAAAGTTAACATAATAAGCTTTCTAAAGATGGGTCTCCACCATAAGAAAATGTTAATTGATCTGCATTATTTGGCCATCATAGTGAACAAAATTTTAATTGGAGTCACGCAGTCCAGAACATGAGCCATTGCTTTTCAAAAGATTTTCTTTAACTCACAAGTTCCTCTATAGGGAGTGGAACAATGTGGATACCACCTGTTAATCACATTTGTAGCCCTCTGTATACTTAACATAAAACCTGCAATTAGTAAGTTTTTAATAACACTATTTTAAAAAAATACAAAACTCTTTCTCTCATCAATGTTTTGCATCTACTTTGGTTACTTTGTTATAAAATGGGGGAAGAAGGGGAAAAAGTATTTAGAAGTTGTTGTATTTTCAAATTACTGAAGCAATAAGACCCATTCACATCTAGATGAAAGTATTTATAAGCCTAGGTATTTCCCCCAATAGTGAACATGCTACACACTCACAAAAGTAATTTTAACGCGCTCAAGTGTGGCAGATAGTCACTAACTTCAGCTTGATTCAGTTGAAGGAGAAGGAAAAACTGATAGCCATGTCAGTTATGGATATCCATTAGAAATCTGAGCAATTTTTTTTTACCACACTTAAATATTATTTTGAAGGTTGCTTAAACAATGCTACAGGTTTACTTGATTAACATAAGTCAAATCCTTACAATAGTCCCTAACAATAGTAAAACGCTCTTGGGTTGCAGGAAACAGAACCCCCTCAAAAGTGTTCAAATTAAAAGGATGTTTATCATAAAGAGAAGAGTACTCTTATGGAAGCCAACAGCAGGAAATATAGCCAGGCCTTACATGAAGTAGAAAATTGGCTGGCAGCCAGTCTCTCAAATTTTATCCTTCTGGGGATAATCCATCTTCTCACAGAAAACCAGCTCTCTTTGTAATGTCCTAATTTTTGCTTTTCAGTAATTGTAACTTGGGCCAGAATCAACCTGATTATTTTTCTGACATTATTTCTCTTCTCCCTGAATTTACAGCTCCAATTCCACTAAATATGCGGATTCAGTCTCTATTTTTATATTGCACATTCTTCAGAAAGAGACATAATTATTTCAGCTTGGATCATTGTCCATCCCTGATCAAATCAACATGGCTAGAAAACTGTAGTTGTATCATACAAAGGCTTGCCTTATTGGGACTGTGGGCCAGACCTGACTGGGTTAAAGAAGGTACATGTGGGAAGAGAGGAACTTCATTTCTAGTTATACTTAAAGTGCATTTCTCTTATCACTTATGTGGGATAAGATATTAAATTACATATTCACCTCATTCTATTTTCATCTGGTTTCACTGCAGACTATCAGAGTTGGTATTTTTACAGACTTTTAAGTATTATAAACGTCTCTGTGTATGAAGAAAGCATACCGAGTCAATCATTTAAACTCCCTGGAAGATAAAATACTGGAAATTGACATCTGGAAGCCACTACATCAATGTTAAATGGAAGGAATGCTATTTGATCTAATTATGGTGTACAAGTTGAAAACCTATGAATATACTTTTTTTTTTTTTTTTTTTGTAATTTGAAACAAAACAGATAAGGCATATTTCGGCATATGACACTTAATGTTTTAAATATATTCTCCCAATTACAGGTCCTCCTTTATCCTTGATAAAATTGATACTCAAATAATGATTAAGCAAACATCAGTAACTGCTTCAGAATAAGTTCTTCAGGTTATTGGCCAAGGTTAAGTAATGTCAAAGATAAAAAAAAAAAAAATGTAAAAGGAAGAGTTAACTCTCGCTGAACTCATCATGTCTCCTCTTCACCTTGCTCACTCTGCTGTAGCCACATAGGTATCCTGGGTGTGGAGATCTTTCAGAAATCTGAAACCCAGGACACTCCTCCCATGTTTAGACCTCTTCAGTGACTATGCCATAACTGTCTCACCTTCTAATGACAGCTTACTACACTGAAATGTCTTCTGCATTATTTTTCTTCATATCATTTATCGTCATCGGATCTACTAACTACTTAAATTTTTGTCTGTCTCCTGCAACTGAATTATGCCCTCCATTGACAGTTTTGTTTTTCCCTCTGATAAAATTCCAGTACCTAATCCGAGCATGACACATAGTAGGTATACATTAAATATTTGTTGTATGAATGAATGGCTCAGAGGTAAAAGAAAAACCAAAAACTTCCTGAGTGTAACACAACAAATGGCCTTTTAAGGTGAAGGTATGTTCACGTTCAGCCTCACAAATTTGGGGCCACCAGAGACTACTAAGTCTGGGCCTTATGGTATAGCATCATGTGATATCAAATAGGATATGTAGCCTGAAACCAAAATTAACAGAAAATACAATTTTTAGTTTAAAAAATTTATATATTTACATGATAAATACAAAGCTCTTCAGTTTTATTGGGATTATAAATATGCTTCAAACATTTATGTAAACTCCATAGTTTGGATTGATAGAGCCCTACTGATGATACCTATTTGAGATTAGAACTATCACTTTTATAATTTGAGTTGTCTTGGTCTATAAACTTCCTTTGGAAAAAATTCAAAGTCTAGAATGCAGGTGGAGGGGTCTTACTTAATACTACAGGCTTCACTCTTCACTTTAAATCATGTGTTCTTACAGCTAATAGAATTGACTGTGAAAGAAAATATGCATAGAAAATAGTTTTTAAAAATTTAAGTCTTGCTGGTATATATAGTAATTACAGTATATGTAATATATATATGTAGATATATATATCTATATGTAATATATATGTAGATATATCTATCTGATATATCGTGTGTGGTGAGTATAGGGTTATGTATAGAATTGTCAAATCACTCGTCTACATCTGAAACAATATAACTAAAACAGTACATCAGCTATAATCAGAGGTTTTGCTACATAACATCTCTTAAAACATTAAAAAAAAAAAAGATGGTCAGTCTTTATTTTGTTTATTTTTTATTTATTTGTTTTTTCTTTGTGTCCTTTTCTCAAGTTTAGTCCAAGTGTCTCTCTGAACTGTTCATTTGGACATTTTGGATACCAAAGAATTTCTTCATTTTTTTATTTATTATTTTATTTTTAATTCCAGTGTAGTTAACATACAGTGAAGTTGTCTAGTCTTAGACTTTTTTTCATTGGAAGATGTTCATTACTGATTCAACTCCTTGCTGGTAATGCATATATTCACATGTTCCATTTCTTCTTGCTTCTGTTTTTGTAGATTGCGCTTTGTTCGTATATAGTTTTTCATAATATTCTTTTATGATTGTTTGTATTTCTGTGGTGTTGGTTATTCTATTTGTGATTGTTTGATTACTTTCTCTCTCTCGATGAGTCTGGCTAGAGTTTTATAAATTTTGTTGATCTTTTCAAAGAATTTATAAATTTTGTTGATCTTTTCAAAGAACCAGTTCCTACTGTTATGGACCTGTTCTATTGTTTTTTTGGTATCTATAGCTTTTATTTTTGCTCTAATATTCATTTTCTTATATCTGCCTGTTTGGGGTTTTGTTTGTTACTCTTTTCCTAGCACCTTTTAGGTGTACAATTAGATGGTTTGAGATTTTTCTTGCTTTTTGAGGTAGGCCTGTATTGCTGTAAACTTCCCTCTTAGAACTGCTTTTGCTTCATCCCAAAGGTTTTGGGCCATTGTGTTTTCAGTTTCATTTGTTTCCATGTGCTTGTTGATTCCTTCTTTCATGTCTTGGTTGACCCACTCATTGTTCAGTAGCATGTTATTTAACTTCCACGTATTTGTGGTCTTGCCAGATTTTTTCCTTGTGGTCGACTTCTAGTTTCACAGTGTTATGGTAAGAAAAGATGCCTGGTATGACTCTGATCTGTTTGAATTTGTTGGGACTTCTTTCGTGGCCTAACGTGTGAGCTATTCTGGACAGTTTTCAGTGTGCGTCCATAAAGAATGTGTATTCCCTGTTTCAGTATGGAATGTTCTATCTGTAAAATCTATCTCATCCAAAATGCCATTCAAAGTAATCATTTCCTTGTTGATTTTGTTGCATCTGTCCATTGATGTAGGTGGCATGTTAAAGTCCCCTACAATTATTGTGTTATTATCAGTTATTTCCTTGATGGTTGTTACTAGCTGCTTCATGTCTTTGGGTGCTTCCATGTTGGGTGCATAAATATTTACAGTTACTATGTCTTGTTGAATTATCCCCTTAGTGATTACATAGTGTTCTTCTTTGTCTCTTGCCACAGTCTTTGTTTTGAAGTCTTCTGTGTCCCGTAGAAGTATTTCTACACCTGCTTACTTTTCATATCCATTTGCATGATAAATGTTTTTCCATCCCCTCGCTTTGAATCTGCAAGTTCCTTTAGGTCTGAAATGAGTTTCTTATATCCAGCATATAGAAGGGTCTTGCTTTTTTTTTTTTTTTTTTTAATCCATTCTGACACCCTATATCTTTTGATTGGAGCATTTATTTCATTTACATTCAAAGTAATTGTTGTAAGTATGTATTGTCATTTTGTTATTTGTTTTATGGTTGTTTTTATAGTTTTTGTCTGTTCCATTCTCCCCTTGCTCTCTTAAGTTGGCTTTTTTTACATACTTGGATTCCTTTCTCTTTATTTTTTGCATATCTATTGGTGGTTTTTGATTTATGGTTACCATTAGGTGTGTATATAACATCTTCTGCACTTAGCAGTCTGTATGAATTTGATGACCACTTAAGTTTGAATCCAGTCTTTACTCCTCGCCCCCCACATTTTAGGTATATGGTGTCATACTTCAGATTCTTTTATTTTGTGAGTAACTTAACTGATTTTTACAGATACACTTATTTTTACTGCCTTTTTGTGCTTTGTACTTAGTCCTGCTTATGGTGTTTATTTTCTGCTCACAGAGTCTCCTTTAGTATTTCTTGCATTAGTGTTCATAAATTCCTTTAACTTTTGTTTGCCTGGGAAACTCTTTATCTCCCCTCTTATTCTGAATGATAGCCTTGCTGGATATTCTTGGCTACAGATACTCCTTTCAGTATTCTGAATATACCCTCCCATTCCCTTCTGGCCTGCAAAGTTTCTGCTGAAAAATCCACTGATAGTCTTATAGAGTTGCCCTTGTATGTAACACTTTTCTTGTCTCTTGCTGCTTTTAACATTCTCTCTATCACTACTTTTTACCATTTTAATTACTATGTGTCTTGGCATGGACTTCCTTTGTTGATTTTGTTGGGGGATTTCTGTGCCTTCTGGATCAAAATTCTGTTTCCTTCCCCAGATTCAGAAAGTTTTCAGCTATTATTTATTCAGATAAATTTTCTGCCTCCTTTTTTCTTATCTTTCTGGGATCCCCATAATGTGAATGTTATTACACTTGATGGAGTCACTGAGTTCCCTAAGTCTGTTCTCATTTTATATAATTTTTTTTTCTCTCATCTGCTTGGCTTGATTACTTTTCATTGTTCTGTCCTCCAGGTTGCTGATTAGTTCTTTTTTTTTTTTTCTCTAGTCTATTTAGTTTCATTTATTGTGTTCCTCATCTCTGATTGGTTCTCTCTTATCTCTTTGTGAAGGGATCTTATTAACTCATCTCACTAATGCCTTCCACTCTTTGCTCAAGTCCAGTAAGTATATTTATGACCATTACTTTAAATTTTCTATCAGGCATATTACCTATCTCCACTTCACTTAGGTCTCTTGATGTGGTTTTGTCCTATTCTTTCATTTGGGACATATTCACCTGTCTCCTCATTTTTTCTAATTCTCTGTTTCTCTGTGTTAAGAAAGTCAGCTCTATCTCCTGCTCTTGGAAGTAGTGACCTTATGAAGAAGAGGTCCTATAGTGCCCTGCAATGCAATGTCCCCTGTTTACTGGAAGCCAGTTCTTCAGGAGTGCCTCTTACATGTGTTGTGTGTACCCCGTTGTGGCTGAGCCATGTTTTCTTTCAGTCCAGTCATCTTCAGTGGCTCTCTTTGCCTGTCGTGGGTGGGATTTGGTCCCTGTTGTGTTAGGGGGCCGGTCTGGGGCTGCCTCGGGCTTGAGGTGAGTCAGACCAAGTATTTGCCAGAGATGCAGTAGCGTCAAACTGCATGGCACTTTCCCTGTGTTGTCCTCTGAGAAGCTTCATTGGTGGGTGGGGCCTGCAATCAGACCAGCTGTTTGCCCCCAGCCTATAGCTAGAGACAATCTGACTGGTTTGGGTGGTTATTTTTTCCCTCTCCCCAGGGCAGGAGTCACTTTGGAGTAGTGGTGGTCCCTGTTGGGGCTGCTTGCACACTGCAGGCTTGTGGCCCTTAGAATGGACTCTGGCCAAGAGTGTGTTGGAGGCAGCAGATCTGCAAAGTGTGTGGGGGTGGATCACATGGTTTTTTACATAGATTTACATGCTGGTCCTTAGTGAGAGGAGACTTACTGCTGCCAGGCCCCAGGCCCCATAAAGCTCAGGTCTGGAGTCAGGGATGTGTTAAGGTTTGAGCTGTTCTCTGGGGGAGAGGACCCATGGTGCTGAGACAGGCGGGCTTAGCTGAAAGGGGCGGATCCCCAAACCCCAGGGCGCAGGACACTGTGTAAGCAAGTGAATGTCCACAGTGCTGGTTTCTGCAGGTGGCCACGTGTTCATGCTAGGGAAGGAAGAGGAAAATGTTCTTCTTTATTTTTGGAGGAGTCTCCCAGGATCACTATCCTTCCATGGCACACTACAAGTAGTAAATAATTCTCCCTCCAGTATGCCCCAGGTGTTTTTCAAACTGCTGTTTCTCTGCTGTATCTCCATAGGCTGTTTGTTCTGCTCTCTCTTTAAGGGCAGGGACTCAGCTTGCTCTGGCCCTCCGGGCTTTCCCAGAACCAAGCCCACTGATTTTGAAAATTCCAGGCTTTAAGTCCTACTACTAGTGAAAACTCATGAAATTTGGTCCCTGGTTTTCAAAGCCAAATACTGTGGAGATTCATCTTCCCTACATAGGCTTCCCTGTGTGACAGTCTGCTTCTTTCCACTTCTCCATGCCTGTGGGTCCCTCCCCCCCACCCCGTCTTTTTTGCCCCCCACTGTGTCTCCACCCTTTCTAGCCTCTCCCATGTGGCCTTTTGTCTGCATTTACTTGTGGAGTTCATTCTGCCAGCCTTTGGGTCATCTTCTACATTATTTATCCTGATGTGAGTGTTACCTCCTTGTATCCCTGTGACAAGGTAGGCTTCGGGGCCTCCTACTCTATCTTCCCAGCAATGACCTCATTTGTTTCTTGAATGTGTCAGCGTTACAGGTTTGCCATATTTTGAAGCAATTTGAACTCAAATGTGGAGACAGTTAACAAAGGAACCCAGATCTAGGCTGTGTGTTCTCATTACTTGACTCTTCCTGCCACATGTGGGTTGGTAAAATATACAGGATCTCAAACATTTAGCTGGATGAAAACAATACCTCTCTTGGCTTGTCTTTAATCTGGTGATTATACCCACAAAGGCACTTTGGCAGCCCCCTTTATGTTTTCATCTGTTTTTCTTGCGAAAAGCAATAAACATTATGCCAGCACCACAAGCCACAGCCTCCAGGGCAATAAATGCAGAATCAAACAAATGAATGGGAAGAATAGAATAAATTATGCTGCCCCAGGGATGGCTATAATTAATGAGTGATTTTTAAAAATAAATGGCTTCTTTCCCTTTAAAAAAAATGTGATTATTGAAAGGAGGAAATAGATGAACCATGTATTTTGTAGATGAAATGCAAACTTGCAGTACTATAGCTTAATGCATTTGTAAATGCCTCTCCTAATCCTCCCACCCCTTACAACCCCCTGTGATGACACAGGCATATTACTTCTGAGTTATAAAAATAGAATATACATCTTCTTAAAGCTCTATGCTCCCAACTTGACTGATTCATTTAAAAGCAGCCTGAGCAATCTGCTAGTAGATTCAGATAGTAATAAGATATGGATGAGGATCATTGTGCATGACTCGCTAATGGTGCTATTTCAATCTCATGCTTTTTTAACTGAGTAGAAGATGCCATTCAGTCAAGAACTCTACGGGGAAAGAAACAATACAAAAGAAAATTTTGCCATTTCAAAATGCTTATTAAGATAAAAATAACGTGTTTACTGGGTACCAGGTATAGAAGTCACCCTTTGGAATATCTGCCAGATAACAGCGATCCCCTTTTTGGGAGACTTGTTTATAAAAGTCTTCACAATTTCTAATAAGTTCTCACAAGTCAGGGTGCCAGACAGCCATGTTAGTACTTTCAGGAGTGACCATCATCCCCAAATTGGGCCAGATTTTCTTCTGAGAATTTGCTGTTGGGACTGAGGGCCAAGGAATCACTCTGTATGGTTGGGACTATAATGTTTGTACGGAATGTCTATGAGTGATCAAGAGAAACTCTTTGGTAGTTTGCAGTAACTTCTAATTTTCTTGAGGTCCAGCTTCATTCTTGTCCTGGAATTCCTATGGCAATGCTGAATTTGTGTAACAACTCTCATTCCCACCTTTTAAGTTTAAGTAAATTCTAGCAGGCTTCATTTACTTATGAAAAATTAATTCTAAACTATGGGATTATGGGGAGAGAAATCAATATACTGCTTATGAAATTCTTGTGAATTTTTTGCTCCAACAGAGCCTGTCAAGGTGGAAAACGTTAATTTGATGGGACAAGACAACATGGCTCTGAAAAACAAAGCAAAAGAAAAAAATGTTATTGGCTTGGAGCTCTACAGAGAGAGTAAAGGCTGAATTACATCATATTAAAGTAGACTTAAGTGCTTTTTCTCTCCTAAGGGTAGATTTACTCAAACCCTTTGCCTGCATTAAAAAGAACAGAACAAAGATTCTGCCTAGTGGGTCTTTTGGACTGAAAGAGTACACTTGGCTCCATGGCTGTCTTTTATATTTCCATAATAATCCAGCCTTAAAGTTGTTAGAGGTTACAAGGAGAAGAATTAAGATTGTAGTTTATTCATTCATTCAGCGAATCTTTATTTACTGCCTACTATGTCACCAGCAATGTACTAAGTACTTGGGATTTAGAGGCAATCTGGATCAACCATGTTTTTGCTAACTGGAAGGAGGTAGGCAATGTTCCTGCTCTCCTGGAAGAGGAGAGGGAGGAGAGAGAGAGAGAGGATTTCTTGGTTTGTGGGCTACAGATGTTCAAGAAGATGGTTTTCACTTCAGCTTGACTGATTGTAGGAATTCAGACTATTATCAGTTTTCTCCATCTCTGTGGCTCTATTTTCCTCTGTGTTTCCCTGATAATAGAGTCAGTCCATATGACAGTCAAAATAGTTACCATCACCTTTAGATCCCTCTAAAAGCTAGTGATCTGTATTAGCTCCTCCAAGAAGCAGGAACCTAAACACAATTGAATGTGCCAGGATTTTGTTAGGGAAAGGGCCAGAGAAAGAGAACTGGGAGGGAACTGGGGAAGACAAACTGTCAGACCACAATGTAAGTCTGACCTGGAAGGAAAGTTGGGTAGAAGTGTTCTAGGTTGCCATGTAATCTAAAGAATGTTCATAGAAGGGCCATCAGGGAGTCCTCAGGTCAAAGCTGGTTATTAGAGAACTGTGTTTGCCAGGCATGAGTCTGCCTTATATTCGTGCTTCATGCCATCACAGCGTGCCAGCAGTAGAGAGCATGGCCTTGATATGAATGTAGTTGGGGATTTCAGAGTGCAGCAGCTAGGGCCCTTAGCTCATTGAGCTCCCTGTTTGGGAAGTCTGCGAGGCTTATTCCCAGAGGTTGAATGATCTCTAAGATAAAAACACAAGCTTTTCTCCTACAGTGTCAAAGTTAGTACTCGAAAGCTCCCCCTGACATTTGCTTAATCAGTTGGTTATTTCAGAAACCATAATTCCTGGGATGGGGTCACATGGGGCCCCAATATTGGGTCCCATGATTTCATAACCCATGTTAATCCATGGAATAGAGGAGAGGTGGTTTCTAAAAGGAATATCACACAGAAAACTTAGTAGATATCCACTAATATGTTTGAGTGTATATATGTATTAATATGTGTATGTGATGCACCAAGATGTGCTTTATTTGACCTTTAGTTTTAAAATAAGAAAAATGAAATAGTAAGCAACTTGAAGATAAGTTTTCTAAAGGTAAATCCATAAAGTAAAAAGTATTAGTTAAATTGAATATTAAAGGTGAGATAATGGGTTCTCTAATATGATTATATTACTATACATTTGCATATGTTACATGAATCTGTAGTGATGTAGAGTATATGTATAAATTATATAGAGATTATAAATTTACCTTATCTTTTGAGAAGAGGTGATTTCAGGAGACAGTTTTCCATAGGTCTTTTGCATTTCTGCACATCATGTGAATAAGAGGCACTCAGAGTTTTTACTCCAGCCTAACTTTTCAAGGATGTTTATACAGCTAAAGTCATGGAAAATAAAAATCATGTCTTCCTCCATAGCAGAGGCCATGTTGGTTTGCTGTCCTGTGTATGATTAACGTCTTCCTCTGGGGCAAAGGTTGGGCAAGTTTGCTTGCAGCCATTATAAATGATTAGAATCCCTAAGCATAGGGTTTCTCAGCTGTACCACAAGCTCCCTTCATGCTCAGCTTCTGCCTGGGACCCTCAGCACTTTCCTCACGGGACTTGCGGGGCAAAAGGAACTGACATGACAAGAAGCATACGCTCCTTGGTGTGCCGTGAATAATAAAAGTCCTGTGTTCTGACCCAGGAGTCTCATTTACATAAGCATTCTTTGACTGTGGCAGACTAACTTGTTAGCTTGCGAGTAGGTTGAAATGTCATTATTCACAGTTCCTAATAGATGCAAGTAAATGAATGAGATTCCAAGTGTGTAAATATACCATTTGTGATAGACAGTGGTATGCATGACTTTCAGGATTTTTTAAAAATTTTTTACCTCTTTTCATTTCATTCCTTTCTTTTTTCTTTTTTATGTTAGTCACCATACAGTACATCTGTAGTTTTTGATGTAAAGTTCCATGATTCATTACTTGCATATAACACCAGTGCACCATGCAATACGTGCCCTCCTTACTACCCATCACCAGTCTATCCCAATCCCCCACCCCCCTCCCCTCTGAAGCCCTCAGTTTGTTTCCCAGAGTCCATAGTCTCTCATGGTTCATTCCCCCTTCTGTTTACCCCCCTTCCTTCTTCCCTTTCTTCTCCTACCGATCTTCCTACTTGTTATGTTCCATAAATGAGTGAAACCCTATGATAATTGTCTTTCTCTACTTATTTCGCGNTGACTTATTTCACTTAGCATTATCTCCTCCAGTGCCGTCCATGTTGCAGCAAATGTTGAGAATTCGTTCTTTCTGATAGCTGAGTAATATTCCATTGTATATATGGACCACAGCTTCTTAATCCAGTCATCTGTTGAAGGGCATCTCGGCTCCTTCCATGATTTGGCTATTGTGGACAATGCAGCTATGAACATTGGGGTGCATATGGCCCTTCTCTTCACTACGTCTGTATCTTTGGGGTAAATACCCAGTGTTGCAATTGCTGGATTATAGGGTAGCTCAATTTTTAACTTTTTAAGGGACCTCCACACTGTTTTCCAAACTGGCTGTCCCAACTTGCATTCCCAACCAACAGTATAAGAGGGANTCGTTCTTTCTGATAGCTGAGTAATATTCCATTGTATATATGGACCACAGCTTCTTAATCCAGTCATCTGTTGAAGGGCATCTCGGCTCCTTCCATGATTTGGCTATTGTGGACAATGCAGCTATGAACATTGGGGTGCATATGGCCCTTCTCTTTACTACGTCTGTATCTTTGGGGTAAACACCCAGTAGTGCAATGGCTGGGTCATAGGGTAGTTCAATTTTTAACTTTTTAAGGGACCTCCACACTGTTTTCCAGAGTGGCTGTACCAACTTGCATTCCCACCAACAATGTAGGAGGGATCCCCTTTCTCCACATCCTCTCCAACATTTATTGTTTCTTGCCTTGTCCATTTTTGCCATTCTAACTGGCGTAAGGTGGTATGGTATTTCAAGGTGGTTTAGATTTGAATTTCCCTGATGGCTAATGATTTTGAACATTTTTTCATGTGTCTGTTAGCCATTTGTATGTCTTCATTGGAAAAGTGTCTGTTCATATCTTCTGCCCATTTTATGATTTGTTTATTTGTTTCTCGTGTATTGAGTTTGAGAAGTTCTTTGTAGATCTTGGATACCAGTCCTTTATCTGTAGTGTCCTTTGCAAATATATTCTCCCATTCCGTGGGCTGCCTCTTAGTTTTTTTGACTGTTTCCTTGGCTGTGCAGAAGCTTTTTATCTTGATGAAGTCCCACAAGTTCATTTTTTCTTTTGTTTCTCTTGCCTTTGGAGATGTGTCATGAAAGAAGTTCCTCTGGCCGATGTCATAGAAGTTGTTGCCTATGTTCTCCTCTAGAATTTTGATGGATTCCTGTCTCACATTGAGGTCTTTCATCCATTTGGAGTTTATTTTTGTGTATGGTGTGAGAGAGTGGTCAAGTTTCATTCTTTTGCATGTAGCTGTCCAATTTTCCCAGCACCATTTATTGAAGAGACTGTCTTTTTTCCACCGGATGTTTTTTCCTGCTTTGTCAAAGATTAGTTGCCCAAAGACCCAAGGGTCCATTTCTGGGTTCTCTATTCTGTTCCATTGTTCTATGTGTCTGGTTCTGTGCCAGTACCATGCTGTCTTTGTGACCACAGCGCTGTAGTATAGCTTGAAATCTGGCAACGTGATGCCTCCAGCGTTGTTTTTCCTTTTCAACAATTCCTTGGTGATTCGTGGCCTTTTCTGGTTCCACACAAATTTAAAGGCTGTTTGTTCCAGCTCTTTGAAAAATGTCATTGGTATTTTGATAGGGNCCTCGGTATTTTGATCGGGATAGCATTGAAAGTGTAGATTGCTCTGGGTAGCATGGACATTTTAACTATGTTAATTCTTCCAATCCATGAGCATGGAATATTTTTCCATCTTTTTATGTCTTCTTCAATGTCTTTCAAAAGTGATTTGTAGTTTCTAGAATATAGATCCTTTATGTCTCTGGTTAAGTTAATTCTGGGATAATGTATCATTTTTGGTGCTATT
>NC_048218.1:158161425-158203283 GCF_002007445.2 Ailuropoda melanoleuca
TTTTTGTTGTCTGATTGCTGTTGCAAGGACTTCTAGTACTATGTTGAATAATAATGGTTAGAGTGGGCATCCTTGTCGTGTTCCTGATCTTAAGGGAAAGGCTTCCAGCTTTTCCCCATTGAGAATAATGCTTGCAGTAGGCTTTTCATAGATGGCTTTTATGAGATTGAGAAATGTACCCTCTATTCCTACACTCTGAAGGGTTTTAATCAGGAAAGGATGCTGTATTTTGTCAAAAGCTTTTTCTGCATCAATTGAGAGGATCGTATCGTTCCTGACTCTTTTCCTGTTGATATGATCTATCACACTAATCGATTTGTGAATGTTGAACCACCCTTGCATCCCAGGGATGAATCCCACTTGGGCGTGTTAGATAATCCTTTTAATGTACTGTTGGATCCTATTAGCTAGGATCTTGTTGAGAATTTTGGCATCCATATCCATCAGGGATATCGGTCTGTAATTCTCCTTTTTGAGGGGGTCTTTGCCTGGTTTGGGGATCAAGGTAATATTAGCCTCATAGAATGAGTTTGGTAGCTTTCCTTCTGTTTCTATTTTTTGAAACAGCTTTAGGAGAATAGGTATTATTTCTTCTTTGAATGTTTGGTAGAATTCCCCAGGGAATCCTTCAGGGCCTGGACTCCTGTTTTTGGGGAGGTTTTTCATCACTGCTTCAATCTCTTCATAATTAATCAGTCTGTTTAAAAAAATCAGTTTCTTCCTGTTTNTATTTCTTCCTGTTTCAGTCTTGGTAGTTTATAGGTTTCCAGGAAGGCATCCATTTCTTCCAGGTTGTTTAATTTATTGGCATAAAGCTGTTGATAAAAGTTTCTAATGATCATTCCTATTTTATTGGTGTTGGTTGTGACCTCTCCTTTTTCATTCATAATTTTATTAATTTGGGTCCTTTCTCTATTCTTTTGAATAAGTCTGGCCAGTGGCTTATCGATCTTATTTATTCTTTCAAAGAACGAGCTTCTAGTTCTGTTGATCTGCTCTACTGTGCTCATGGTTTCTAATTCACTGATCTCTGCTCTAATCTTGATCAACTGCTTTCTCATGCATGGGTTAGGCCTGTTTCTTCTGTTCCAGTTCCAGCTGNTTCCAGTTTCTTGAGGTGAGAATATAGAAACTGCATTTTAGATTTTTCTATTCTTTTGAGTGAGGCTTGGATGGCTATGTATTTCCCCCTTAGGACTGCCTTTGCAGTATCCCATAGGTTTTGGACCGTTGTGTATTCATTCTCGTTGGTCTCCATAAATTGTTTAATTTGTTTTTTGATTTCCTGGTTTATCGAGTCATTCTTGAGCAGGATGGTTCTTAGTTTCCAAGTGTTTGAGTTTCTTCCGAATTTTTCCTTGTGATTGAGTTCCAATTTCAAAGCATTGTGATCTGAAAATATGCAGGGAATAATCTCAGTCTTTTGGTATCGATTGAGACCTGTTTTGTGACCCAGTAGATGGTCTATTCTGCAGAAAGTTCCATGTGCATGGAATGAGTATTCTGTTGTCCTAGGGTGTAGTGTTTCTGTATATATCTGAGGTCCATCTGGTCCAGTATATCCTTCAAAGCTCTTGTTTCTTTGTTGATTTTCTGCTTAGGTGATCTGTCTATTGCTGATAGTGGAGTGTTGTGGTCCCCTACTGNTTGAGGTCCCCTACTATTACTGTGTTCTTATCTATATGTCTCTTTATTTTGGTTAAGAGTTGGCTTGTGTATCTTGCTGCTCCCCTGTTGGGGGCATATATATTTATAATTGTCATATCCACTTGTTGGATACATCCTTTAAGAATAATATAGTGCCCTTCTGTATCTCTAACTATAGTCTTTAGTTTAAAATCCAATCTGTCTGATATGAGAATTGCTACCCCAGCTTTCTTTTGAGGTCCATTGGCATGAAAGATGGTATTCCATCCCTTTACTTTCAGTCTGGATGTATCTTTAGGTTCAAAATGAGTCTGTTGTAGACAGCAAATGGATGGGTCATGTCTTTTTATCCAATCTGCAACCCTGCGGCTTTTATGGGAGCATTTAGGCCATTTACATTGAGAGTGATTATTGAGAGATATGATTTTAATGATGCCATGTTGCCTGTAAAGTCTTTGTTTCTATAGATTGTGACTTTCTGTTCTGTATCACTCTTGGGGCCTTTTTACTTTTATACAACCCCCCTTAATATCTCCTATAGGGCTGGTTTCATGGTTATGAAATTGGTCAGTGACTGGCAATTTCTGGAAGGTCTTTATCTCTCCATTAATTCTGAATGACAGCCTTGCTGGATAAAGGATCCTTGGCTGCATGTTTTTCTCAGATAGAGCTTTAAAAGTACCCTGCCAACCCTTTCTCTCATTTCAGGTCTGCGTAGACAGGTCTGACGTTATTCTGATATTTTTGCCTCTGTATGTGAGAAATTTCTTCCCCCTGGCCACTTTCAATACTGTATTCTTGGATCTAATATTTGCGAATTGCATTATGATGTGACGTGGCATAGGTTTGTCATGGTTGACCTTGGGAGGGGTCCTCTCTGCCTCTTGGACATGAATGCTTGTTTCCTTTGCTAGATTAGGGAAGTTTTCAGCCACAATTTGTTCAAATATCTCTTCTAGACCTCTCTCTTTCTCCACCCCCTCAGGGATGCCTATGATTCTGACATTGGAACATTTCATTGAGTCCATAATCTCCCATGATCTACATTCTTAAGATTGGTTTTTTTTGAGCCAAGTTTCTGTTTTAACTTTCTCTTCTACCATCCCATCCTCCAATTCTCTGATTTGTTCTTCTGCCTCATTTACCCTGGCTGTCAGAGCGTCTAGTTTTGACTGCATTTGATTCATAGCATTTTTAATTTCTGCCAGATTCGCTCTTATTTCCACCCTTAGAGATTCTGTATTTTCGTTAATGTTTTCGTTAATATTTTTTTCAAGTCTACACATCATCTTGACCATTGTTACTCTGAACTCCATTTCTGATAATTTCGTTATATCCATATCCTTCAGTTCTGTTACAGAGGCCACAGGCTCATTGTCTTTTCTTTGCTGTGGGGGATTTCTCCTTCTCGTCACTCTGATGAGGAGAGGTTGCGGGGTTGCACAGAACCCAAATTATAGACCAAGACCCAGGCAGTGTGCAATGTTTTATAGGGACCTTAGGGATGTGGGCTTCTTGATTTTTCAGCCTGCCTTCTAGGGGAGGGGCCTGCCGTGCTGATATTCAGGCAACCCTGTTTGGGTAGAGTCTCTGTGTCCCCTGCGAGGGAGGATGGGGATGGGCAGAATGTGAGCTGGTATTTCCGGGCTTTTGTTCTCTGGCGGCTTTCCCTGGTGGTTTTCTGTGGCTCTTCTGAGAGTCAGAGCAGCAGTGGCCGAATCCTAGCCTCTGTCTCAGAACAGAGAGATCGCAGTCTGCTCTCCACTGAGATCTCTTGGCCACTTTAACTCTGTTTCTGTCAGTGCTGCTAAAAACCTTGCAGTGTCCCAGGTTGTGCGCCCCACAGCCAGTGTCCCAGCCCTCACTTCCAGTGCTGGCACATCTCTGCCCTTTGTTTCTAACACCGCCAGCTGCCCCTGGCTCCCGCACGCACTCCCAAGCTCTCTGTTTCAGTGTGGTTCGCACGTACTCTGGAGCGCCGGTTTTCAGTTTGGACATGCGCACGCTCCCAAGCTCCCAGTATCAGTCCAGTTCCAGTGAGCACTCCGGAGTCCCAGTTTTCAGTTTGGATGTGCATGAGTTCCCAGGCTCACGGTCTCAATCTGCTCTCTCGCGGGAGCCGGTCCGCGAGTCCGCCTGCTCCCCGGTGCAGGTGGCTACCGCTTCCTGGCGCCTGAGTGCGGCGGCTCCCTCCCCCTTCCGTTTATCTTCCGATATCTGTGCGTGGATTCATGGCTTCCCGCTTCCTACCTCAATACTCATCACTGGAGATGTTCGTTTATAGAAATCCAGATGTATCTTCCTCGGTCTCAGGCTGATTCCATGGGTTTTCAGAATGGTCTGGTACCTATCCAGCTTGACTGGGGACCAGCTGAGAAAGGGGACCCCTACTACTCCGCCATCTTTTTTCAATCGACATTCAGGATTTTATAACTGAAAGAAACCTTTAGATCATCTAGGTCCTAACTGAACGTTCTCCTTGTGCAGGTCAAAGAACACACACTAGAGAGGTAAGCAAAATTGTTCAAAGTAACAAATTGATAAGAATCAATTAAATTCACTGTCAAGTTTGCTTTATTCTACCCTATTAAGTTAACTACTGTCATTTAATATGCCAGGGTTAAAAGTAATGAATAAAAAATTTGGTATAAATATCGGAGAACACTGGGCACTGAAGACTAGTATTCTTTCAGGATTCATATGAATGAATACTAATAGTTACACAAAATATGTTTTTTGATGCCTATAAGAATCTTCTTTAACTGGTGATCTGGCCTATAGTCACCCAAATCAGAAAGACATCAGACTGTAACAAAATGGTGGGATGCAGAATTTCTTTCATGTCTTAGACACATTGTGTTTAGATTTCTTTCCTATCTTGTTCATAATCTCATAAATCGCTAGGTCATTTTATTTACTAACACACTCTAATTTTAAATTCTAAATCATGGTCCTCTTTCATGGATCTATTACCTTGTATTTTCAACTGTTTACTAAGACAAGAATTGGCAAGGTATTTCATTTGTCCTGGTTTTCCCTTGGTCACTATGTACCAGAGCATTTTCTATTTATGTCCAATGAATGTGCAACTAGTTATCTACAACTACACAGACTGCGGCTTATTTGCTATTGATATCTTGTTTGCAAATTTATATTTGCTGATTCAGCTTCTATTCTTAATTACTCTAAATTTACAACTTACTACATATTTGCCTTACTAAAGACTTTCAAGACAAGTGACCAAAATAATGTAAGTAGGTGGGAACAGGTTTATCAGCCTAATGTCTGACAAAAAGGAACTGGACTTTAAGATAATCCAATGTACTAAATATTTATATGAAGGAAGACAAAAGAATAACATGAAGTTATTTACTGCTGCCAGGGCAGAGGTTTGAGAAGGAGAACAGTTTAGACCAAATATTTGAACATCTTTGTTTTTAGTAAAGAGAGGCAATGACACACTGAGTTCAACATTTATTACATTTTCCATGAATTACTCAAAAGAAATGCCAAAAAAAAGTCAGATCCCATGCAGAGGTACCATTATATTTCAATTTTGTTCTCACTGTACAGTATATAAAACTATTTTAAAGTGATTTGTATACTTTCAAAAAGATAAATTTTTCCTTACAAGTGCCTAGAGAATATTTTTAAAAACTGACCATGAACTGGGGTCCAAAGAAAATCTCAATTTCCAAAAATAGAAATCACAGCTTACCTCTGAAGACCACAATGCAAAAAGCAGCTAGAAACTTCCTAAAATGCTAGCAGTAAACATCATCAACAACAGAGACTTAGAAATTTTACTAGTACCCTTCTAAGTAAATCTTGGGTCAAATAATTCAGAAATATCTAGGTGTTAGGAACGGTAAGAACAGTACATATCCATCCTCTTGGATACATACAAGAGTAAAATCACAGGAAGATTTTAGGGTCAGATGCTTCCATTAAGAAATGAGAAAGCTTGAAATTAAATGGGAACTAAAAATCTAAGAATTCAAGACAACAAAGTAGACCAAAATGTAGGACTTAGTGAAGACAAACAAAACAGAAATTGGCAAACCTGGTAATAAAACCTGTGGTAATTTAAGAGGGCAAATAATGTACACAAAACTTTGGCATATCTGGTCTCATTGAAGGTTGGTATGTACAATTATTTTATATTTTAAATCTTCCAACATTTTATTTTTCTCAATGTCTGGTGAAGTTTTGGTATCTTTTGGATTTTTTTTTAATTGAAGTATGATTAACATCTAGTGTTATATTAGTTTCAGGTGTCAAATACAATGGTTTAACAATTCTATACGTTATTCAATGTTCATCACTTGAGGCATATTCTTAATCCCCTCTATCTGTTTCACCTCACCTCCTCTCTGACAACCACCAGTTTGTTCTCTGTATGTAAGAGTCTGCTTTTTTTGTTTGTTTGTTGTTTTGTTTCCTAAATTCCACATGTGAGTGAAATCATATGGCATTTTTCTTACTCTGTCTTACGTCACTTAGCATCATACCTTCTAGGTCCATCCGTGTTGTTGGAAAGGGCAAGATCTCATTGTTTTTTTTAAGGGTGAGTAAAAATCTGTTGTATGTACATACCACTTCTTTGTCCATCCATCTTTCAGTGGATACTTGGGTAGCTTCTGTATCTTGGCTACTGTAAATAATGTTGCAATAAACCCAGGGTGCATATATCTTTTCAAATTAGTGTTTTCTTTGGGTAAATACACAGTAGAATTACTGGATCATATGATAATGCTATTTTTAATATTTTTAGAAATTTCCATACTGTTTCCATAGTGGCTGAACCAGTTTGCATTCCCACAGCGGTGCACCAGGGTTCTTTTCATCCTCACCAACATGAGTTTCTTCTATGTTTGATTTCAACCATTACGACACCTCATTGTGGTTTTGATTTGCATTACCCTGATGACTAGTGATGTTGAGCACCTTTTTATGTGCCTCTTGCGTAGCCATCTTTATCTCTTTGGAAAAATGTCTGTTTATGTCCTGTGCCCATTTTTTTAATTTAAATTCAATTTAGTTAACATATAGTGTTTTGTTAGTTTCAGAGGTAGAATTCAGTGATTCATCAGTTGCATATAACACCCAGTGCTCATTACATTAAGCACCTTCCTTAATGCCCATCCCCCAGTTACTACATCCCCCGACCCACCGCCCCTCCAGCAACCCTCAGTTTGTTCCCTGTAGTTAAGAGCCTCTTATGGTTTGCCTCCCTCTCTGTTTTTATCTTACTTTATTTTTCCTTCCCTTCCCCCATGTCTGTCTGTTCTGTCTCTTAAATTCCACATATGAGTGAAATCATATGATATTCGTCTTTCTCCGATTGACTTACTTTGCTTAGCATAATACCCTCTAGGTTCCATCCACACTGTTGTAAATGGCTAGAGTTCATTCCTTTGGATGATTAATATTCCTTTATATATACACACATTTCATTTTATACACACACACACACCCCACTTCTTTATCCATTCATGTGTTGATGAACATCTGGGCTCTTTGCATATTTTGGCTATTGGGCTATTGCTGCTATAAACACTGGGGTGCATGTGCCCCTTCAAATCACTGTTTTTGTATCCTTTGGATAAATAGCTAGTAGTGCATTTGCTGTGTCATAGAGTAGTTCTATTTTTAACTTTTTGAGGAACCTCCATACTGTTTTCCAGAGTGGCTGTACCAGCTTGCATTCCCACCAACAGTGTAAAGAGGGTTTCCCCTCTCTCCCCATCCTCACCAACATCTGCTGTTTTCTGATTTGTTAATTTTAGCCATTTTGACTGGTGTGAGGTGGAATCTCATTGTGGTGGTTTTGACTTGTATTTCCCTGATGCCAAGTGATGTGGAACATTTTTTTCATGTGTCTGTTAGCCATTTGTATGTCTTCTTTGGAGAAATGTCTGTTCATGCCTTCTGCCCATTTCTTGACTGGACTGTTTGTTTTTTGGGTGTTGAGTTTAAGTTCTTTATAGATTTTTGGATACTAGCCCTTTATCTGATATGTCATTTGCAAATACCTGCTCCCATTCCATAGATTGCCTTTTAGTTTTTTTGATTGTTTTCTTCACTGTGTGGAAGTTTTTTATTTTATTGTAATGCCAGTAGTTCATTTTTGCTTTTGTTTCCCTTGCCTTTTGAAAACTTGTCTAGCGAGAAGTTACTGCAGCCGAGGTCACAGAGGTTGCTGCCTATGTTCTCCTCTAGGATTTTGATGGATTCCTGTCTCACATTTAGGTCTTTCGTCCATTTTGAGTTTATTTTTGTGTGTGGTGTAAGAAAGTGGTCCAGTTCTATTTTTCTGCATGTGTCCAATTTTCCCAACACTATTTGTTGAAGAGACTTTTTTTCCATTTGATACTCTTTCCTGCTTTTTTGAAGGCTAGTTGACCATAGAGTTGAGGGTCCATTTCGGAGTTCTCTATTCTGTTCCATTGATCTATGTGTCTGTTTTTGTGCCAGTACCATACTGTCTTGATGATTACAGTTTTGCAGTACAGCTTGAAGTCCAGAATTGTGATGCCTCCAGCTTTGGTTTTCTTTTTCAACATTCCTTTGGCTATTTGGGGTCTTCTCTGGGTCCATGCAAATTTTAGGATTATTTGTTCCAGGTCGGTGAAAAATGCTGGTGTTATTTTGATAGGGATTGCATTGAATGTGTAGATTGCTTGTAGCATGGACATTTTAGCAATATTTGTTCTTCTAATTCATGAGCATGGAATGTCTTTCCATTTCTTTGTGTCTTGTTCAGTTACTTTCATAAACGTTCTATAGTTTTCAGAGTACAGATCCTTTACTTCTTTGATTAGGTTTATTCCTAGGTATCTTATGGTTTTTGGTGCAATTGTAAATGGGATTGATTCCTTGATTTCTCTTTCTGGTGCTTTATTGTTAGTGTATAGAAATGCAACAGACCACTGTGCATTGATTTTATATCCTGCAACTTTGATGAATTCTTGTATCAGTTCTAGCAATTTTGGGGTGGAGTCTTTCAGGTTTTATACATAGAGTATCATGTTGTCCGTGAAGAGTGAAGTTTGACTTCTTCTTTGCTGATTTGGATGCCTTTTATTTCTTTCTATTGTCTGATTGCTAATGCTAGGACTTCTAGTACTATGTTGAATAACAGTGGTGATATTGGACACCCCTGCTGTGTTCCTGACCTTAGGGAAAAAGCTCTCCAATGAGGATGATATTTGTTGTTCCCCGTGCGGGTGATATTTGCTGTGATATTTGCTGTGGGTCTTTCATAGATGGCTTTTATGATATTCAGGTATGTTCCCTCTATCCCTATATCATGGAGGGTTTTATCTGGACATGATGCTGTATTTTGTCAGATGCTTCTTTTGCATCTGTTGAGAGGATCATATGGTTCTTATCCTTTATTAGTTTGGTGTATCACGTTGATTGATTGTCAATGTTGAACCAGCCCTGCAGCCCAGGAATACATCCCCCTTGGTCGTGGTGAATAATCCTTTTAATGTATTGTTGGATACTATTAACTAGTATCTTATTGAGGACTTTTGTATCCATGTTCATCAGAGATACTGGTCTATATTTCTCCTTTGTAGTGGGGTCTTTGTCTGGTTTTAGGATCAAGGTAATGCTAGCCTCCTAGAATGAGTTTGAAAGTTTTCCTTCCAATTTTACTTTTTGGAATAGTTTCAGAGGAACAGGTATTACTTCTTCTTTAAATGTTTGGTAGAATTCCCCCTGGGAAGCCATCCAGCCCTGGATTCCTGTTTGTTGGGAGATTTTTGATTAATGTTTAAATTTCTTTGCTGGTTATGGGTCTATTCAGATTTTCTATTTTTTATTTCAGTTTTGGTACTTTACATGTTTCTAGGAATTTATCCATTTCTTCTAGATTACCTAATTTGTTGGCATATAATTGCTTGTAATATGTTCTTATGATTATTTGTATTTCTGTGGTTTTGTTTGTGATCTCTCCTCTTTCATTCATGATATTACTTATTTGGATACTTTCTCTTTTCTTTTTGATAAGTCTGGCTAGGGGGTTATCAATCTTGTTAATTCTTTCAAAGAACCAACACCTAGTTTCATTGATCTGTTTTTTTTTTTTTATTTCTGTATCATTGATTTGTGCTGTGATCTTTATTATTTCCCTTCTCCTGCTAGGTTTAGAGGCTTTATTTGCTGTTCTTTTTCCAGCTCCTTTAGGTGTAAGGTTAGTTTGTGTATTTGAGACTTTTGCTTCTCGGGGAAGGCCTGTATTGCCATATACTTCCCTCTTAGGAGCCTTTGCTGCATCCCAAAGATTTTGAACTGTTGTTTTCATTTTCCTTTGCTTCCATGTATTTTTTAAATTCTTTAATTTCCTGGTTGACCCATTCATTCTTTCCTAGGATGATCTTTAACCTCCATGTATTTGTGGTCATTCCGATTTTTTTCTTGTGGTTGATTTAAAGTTTTATAGCATTCTGGTCTGAAAATATGCATGATATGATCTGTCTTTTTGTACTGGTGGAGTCCTGTTTTGTGACCTAGTATATGATCTATTCTGGAGAATGTTCCATGTGCACCCAAAAAGAATGTGTCTTCTGCTGCTTTAGGATGAAATGTTCTGAATATATCTGTTAGGTCTATCTGGTCCAGTGTGTCATTCAAAGCCCTTGTTTCCTTGTTGATCTTCTGCTTAGATGATCTGTCCATTGCTGTGAGTTGGGGGTTTAAAGTCCCCTACTGTTATTGTATTATTATCAGTGAGTTTCTTAACACTTTGTTATTAACTGATACATATATTTGGCTGCTCCCAGGTTAGGGGGATAAATGTTTATATTGTTAGATCCTGTTGGATAGACCCTTTTATTATGCTATAGTGTCCTTCTTCATCTCTTACTACAGTGTTTGGTTTAAAAATCTAGTTTGTTTGGGGCGCCTGGGTGGCACAGCGGTTAAGCGTCTGCCTTCGGCTCAGGGCGTGATCCCGGCGTTATGGGATCAAGCCACATCGGGCTCCTCCGCTTTGAGCCTGCTTCTTCCTCTCCCACTCCCCCTGCTTGTGTTCCCTCTCTCGCTGGCTGTCTCTATCTCTGTCAAATAAATAAAGAAAATCTTTAAAAAAAAAAATCTAGTTTGTTTGATAAAAGGATGGCTACTCCAACTTTCTTTTCCACTCCCCCTCTCCCTGACTTTGCTCTGCAGCTTTCCTCTCCCCCAGTTCATGGCTCCAAACCTTGCATCTGCCACATTCTCTCCCTCCAACTGTGCAGATTGTTTTCTTAATCCACAGATTGTACTCCGAGTTGTTCAAATAGTCAGATGTTGATCTAGCTGTGTTAGAGGGATGAGGCAAGCTCAGTGTCCCTGCTACTCCATCATCTTCCTCTGTCCATTTTAAAATCAGATTATTTGGTGGGTTTTGTGTTGAGTTGTGTAATCTCTTTATATATTTTGGATATTATCCCTTATTGGATATATCATTTGCAAATATCTTCTCCCATGCAGTAGCTTACCCTTTTGTTTTGTTGGTTTCCTTTACTGTGCAGAAGCCTTTCATTTTCATATAGTCACAGTAGTTTAATTTTGCTTTTTTTTTCCCTTGCTTGATGAGACATCTCTAGAAAAATACTGCTATGGTCAATGTCAAAAATTAATTATTATGTTTTCTTCCAGAGTTTTATGGTGTCAGGTCTCACATTTAGGTCTTTAATCCATCTTGAATTCATTTTTCTGTATGATGTAGGAAAGTGGTCTGGTTTCATTCTTTTGTATGTAGCTCTCCAGTTTTCCCAGCACCATTTGTTAAAGAGACTATTTTTTTCCCCATTGTACATTCTGGCCTCCTTTAACATAGATTATTGACCCATGTAAGCATGAGATTACTTCTGGGCTCCCTGCTCTGTTCTGTTGATCTATATGTCTACTTTTATGCCAGTATTACACTGTTTTGATTACTAGAGCTTTGTCTATCTTGAAATCTGGGAGTTTGATAACTCCCAGTTCTTTCTCAAGATTTCTTTGGCTATACAGAGTCTTCTGTTGTTCCATACAAATTTTAGGATTATTTGTTCTAACTCTGAAAAAACGTTGGTATTTTGGTAGAGAGTGCGATTTGTAGATTGCCTTGGGTAGTATGGACATTTGAACAATGTTGGTCCTTCTGATCAGTCTGTGAGCATGGAATATCTTGTGTCATTTTCACTTCTTTTAGCAAAATTTTAGTTTTTGGAGTATAGCTCTTTCACCTCTTTGGTTAAGTGTATTCCTAGGTATTACATTATTTTTGGTGCAACTGTAAATGAGATTTTCTTAATTTCTCTTTCTGCTACTTTATTATTGGTGTATAGACGTGCAAAAGATTTCTGCATATTAATTTTCTATCCTATGAGTTTACTGAATTCATTTATCAATTCTGGTAGCTTTTTGATGGAGTATTTATAGAGTTTTCTATATAAAGTAACATGTAATTTGCAAGTAGTCAAAGTTTTACTTCTTGTTTACCAATCAGGATGTGTTTTCTTCTTCTTACCTGAAGCTATGGCTAGGACTTCCAGTACTGTGTTCTATATAGAAGTGGTGAAAGTGGATATTCTTGCTTTGTTCCTGATCTTAGAGGAGAAGCTCTCCGTTTTTCACCATTGTATATGATGTTAGCTGTAGGTTTTTCATATGTGACCTTTATTACACTGAGGTATGTTCTTTCTAAACCTACATTGTTGAGAGTTTTTATGAATGGATGTTGTATTTGTCATATGATTTTTCTGCATCTCTTGAGATGCTCATAATGGCTTTTATCCTTTCTCTTTGTAATGTCATGTATCACATTAACTGATTTTCATTTCTGGAATAAATCCCTCTTGATTGTGGTGAATGGTTTTTTTAATGTACTGTTGGATTTGGTTTGCTAATATTTTTGAGTACTTATGCATTTATGTTTATCAAAGATAATAGCCTATATTTGTTTTGAGGTGTCTTTATCTAGTTTTGGTTATCAAAGTATTGTTGGCCTCATAGAATGAATTTGGATGCTTTCCTTACTCCTTTAGTTTTTGGGATAGTTTGAGAATAGGTGTTAACTCTTCTTTAAATGTTTGGTACATTTCACCTGAGAAGCCATCTGGTCCTGGACTTTTTTTGTGGGGGGGAGGGGGGAGTTTTTTGCTTACTGATTCAATTTCATTAAATGGTAATCAGTCTGTTCAAATTTTCTATCCCTCATTGTTTTGGAAAGTTAGATATTTCTAAGAATTTACCCATTTCTTCCAGGTTATTTGATTTGTTGGCATATAATTTTTCATAATAATCTCTTATAATCCTTTATATTTCTTTGGTGTAAGTTATTCTCCTTTGTTTTTGAATTTGAGTCTTTTTTTTTTTTTTGAGGAGTCTGGCTAAACTATTAATTTTATTGATCTTTTCAAAAAACCTTGGTTTCTTTTGGCATCCATTTTTATGACAGAACAGTCTATATTAAGGTGATGGTCATTTAAGTTTAAACCCATTCTTCTCTCCTCCCCACAATTTAAGTATATGTTGTCATATTTTACATCCTTTTATTTTGTGAGTCCTTGACTGATTAGAGAAATACTCATTTTTACTGCTGTTGTGTTTCCTGCCTTCATACTGTCACTTTTGGTCTTTCCTTTCCATTCACAGTCCCCTTTATTTCTTGCAGGGCTGGTTTAGTGGTCATGAACTCCTTTAGTTTTTGTTTGGAAAACTCTCTCTCTCTCCTATTCTGAATGATAACCTTGCTGGATAGAATATTCTTGGCTGCAGATTTTTTTCCTTTCAGCACTTTGAGAATATCCTGTCATTCCTTTCTGGCTTGAAGTTTCTTCTAAAAAATCCAGTGAAAGCCTTATGGGGTTTCCCTTGTATATATCAGTCTTCTTGCTGCTTTTAAAATTTGTCACTTGATTTTGTTGTTATAATTGTAGTATGTCTTGGTGTAGGTCTGCTTTTGTTGATTTTGCTGGGGGTTCTCTGTGCCTCCTGCTTCTGGGTATCTGTTTTCTTCCCCATTTTAGCAATTTTCAGCTATTAGCTCTTCAAAAAATTTCTCTTTCTTCTTCTGGGACTCCTGTAATACAGATGTTACTGTGTTTGATGGAGTCACTGAGTTCCCTAAGTCTATTCTCATTTTGCTTTTCTTTTTTCTCTCTTGTTCAGCTTAATTACTTTATTGTCTTCTAGGTCATTAATTCATTTCTCTGCTTCTTTGAGCTTGCTCCTTATTGCATCAAGCATGTTTCTAATCTCATTTATTGCACTCTTTGTCTCTGATTGGTTCTTTTTTATCTTTGTCTTAAGGGTCTCATTGAAGTCTCCCATTCTTTCCTCCAGTCCAGTGAGTTTCTTTATGATCATGGTTGCTTAAGTACTCCCTCAGGCATACTATTTACATCTGTTTCACTTAGATCTCTGGCTGTGGCCTTGTCCTGTTCTTTCATTTGGGACAAATTTCTCTATCTTCACGTTTTGTCTAGGTCTCTGTGTTAGGAAAGTCAGCTATGTCTCCTGTTCTTGAGGGTAATGGCTTTATGAAGAAGTAGTCCTATAGTGTCCTGCTGTGTAGGGACCCCTGTTCCGTAGGGTCTGGTGCTTCTGGTGTTGTCTCAAATGTCTGATGCATGTGCTCTGCTATTTTGTCTTGTCTGGGTTATCCTTTAAGCCTGTCTTCTGCAGAGGCTGTTTGCCTCTTGTGGGCAGTGTTTGGTCCCTGGCCTGAATTTAACACATTGTAACTAGGTGTGCTCTGCTCTTAGTAATAAGACCTATCACCACTGCCACCAGAACTAAGGCCCCACAAANTGGGGGGGGGGGGGGGGGGGGTGCGGAAAGGCTCCTCCCTCACCCCCAATTGGGACTGAGGCAAGTGTGACTGGGAAGGGCAGTTCTACTACAGCATGGGAGGCTGGGACTTAGTGTAATCGAGTTTGGTAGCAAGTGATGGCACTGGACTAGTTCTCCCAAATGGCCTGTGCTTATGCTAAGTGGTGGGAAAGGGAAATTGGCACCAACCAGTTCCTTTTATCCTAGAGGGGTCTCTCCATGAATGCCTGTCTGGAACACACTCTGATAAAAGCAAAAGCCTCCCCACTGTGCCCTAGGCACTCTTCAGATCACGGTTTCCATGCTGTATGTCTGTGGGCTGTGTGCCCTGTCTTCTCTCCAAGAGCAGTGCAGTGCCCTTTGGGGTCTGAGGCAAACCCACTGACCTTTAGAACTCAAGGCTTAAGCCCTGCTGGTTGCAAGAACTCAGGAAATTCAGCCCCTCTTAGAGGCTTTCCAAGCTAATAGCTATGGGGATTCATTTTTCCCTGGACTCCCCTGTGTGCCAGTCTGTCTGTCCCTTCTCCATGACAGTAACTCCCTCCTCATTGTAGCAACCGTGATCCATTTCTCTCCCAAGCCACATCTCCTTACTTGCTACCTTCTTTGATGTGGTTTCTTGTCTCCCTTTAGTTGTGGAGTTTGTTCTGCCAGCCTTCAGGTCAGTTTCTGGGGAATTTGGGATGATATGATAGTTGACTAATAATATTTGTGGGTCGAGGTGAGCCTAGGGTCCTCTTACTCTGCTGTCATCTTACCCTGTCATGGATTCCCTTTTATTTTTATTACAGGTTTTCAATTTGTTGTTGTTCATAAACAACTTAGGTGTATAGCAGTCTATTTTAAGTTGATGGTTTAAAACCATTCTGAAAGCATTTTTTACTCATTCCTCACATTTTATGTATATAAATATGGATATATCATATATATCATACTTGACATTCTCTTATTTTGTGAAGCACTTGACTGATTTTCATAGACACAATTTATTTTCCTGCATATGTGCTTTAACCTCCATACTAGTTTTATTAAGAGATTAATCTACTTTTGTTTGCATTTATCTGTGAGATTTTTTTCCTTTCATAATTTTCTTACTCCTGATTATGGCTTTTCTTCCCAAAGAATTCCTTTTATCACTTGTTGTGAAGCTGGTTTATTGGTGATGAATTCTTTTAACATATGTTCATCTAGGGAACCACCTCTCCGTCTATTCTAATAGAGAACTTTGGTGAGTAGTATGTTCTTGCTTGCAGTTTTTTTCTTTTCAGTACTTTGAATGTATCCTGGCACTTCCTTCTGGTCTGTAGAGTTTGTGCTGAAAACTTATCTGCTAGCTTCATAGGGTTTCGCTTGTATGTAACTTTTCTCTTTTAGCTTTAAAATTCTCTATCAGTACTTGCTGCCATTTTAATTACTATATGCCTTGGTGTGTATCTCCTTGGGTTAGGTTGGTTGGGGTTCTCCATGCCTCCTGGATCTGGATGTCTGCTGCCTTCCCCAGATTAGGAAGTTTTCAGCTATTGTTTTTTCAGATTTTACTGTCTGCATCTGTTCTCTTTCTGAGATTCCCTATAATGCAAATGTTACTATGCTTGATGATGTTGCTGAGATTCCTTAATCTGTTCATTATTTTTTCTTTTTCTCTTTAGCTTGGTTGATTTCCATTACTCTCTTCTATACCACTGATCCATTACGTGTCCTCTAGTCTATTACTAATTCCCTCTAGTGTATTTTTAATTTCAGGTGAGTTCTCCATCTGTTTCTTTTTTATATTTTCTATCTCGTTGAACATCTGAGATCCTCCACACTTTTCTCAAGTCCATTGAATAGCTTTATGACCATTACTTTAAATTCTCTCAGGTGTATTGCTTGTCTCCATTTCATTTAGCTCTTTTGTTTTGGTCTTTCATTTGGCTCATTCCTCTCATTTTGTCTCTCATTTTGTCTGTTTGTTTCTAAGTATTAGGGAAGTCAGTTTTGTCTCCTGCTCTTAAAGTGGCCTTAGAAAGAAGAGTTCCTGGGGTGCCCTGTAGCACAATATCCCCTGTTCACCAGGACCAGATGCTTCAGAGCTGTCTCCTATGTGGGTGTTTGTGCCCTTCTGTTGTGAGTGACCCACATGTGCTCTCAGTTCCAATAGGCTACTTTGCCTGTTGTGGGTACACTGGTTTGGTCCCTGTGCTGCTAAGGGGCCAGTGCAGGGCCACAATGGTCCTATAGTTGGATGCTGTCAGCAGTCAGACCAGATGCCTACCCTCAGCCCATCTACCAGGGCTGTAGTCTCATGGACATACAAAGCATTCTCATTTCCTTGTCCCCTGAGAGGCTTTTGTTGGTAGGCCAGGGCCTGTAGTCAGGCCCAGTGCCTGCTCCTAGCCTGTCTGCTGGGACTGTGGGTACACAGGTGTGTGTGGTTATCTTCCCCTCTCCTCGAGGCAGGAGTCACTTGGAGTGGTGCCAGTTCCTGCGGGGGCTGCTTGTGGGGTGTGTTGAGACAGAAGCTACGTTGGAGATACCTGCCAAATGGGGTGAGTTGGATGGGGCAGATATTCAGGAGAACATGGGGGTGGAGCATTAAGTCTTAGCAAGATAGATGGAGAGTATGCTCATTCTAAGTGTCTGGCTATCTAGCCTGGGGGTGGAGGGAAATGGTACTTGTCAAATATTTTGTTCTTGGAGAGTCTTCTGTTCCTGCCCCACCAGCACACATTGAGATTAGTAAATAACTCTTGATGTACACCCCAGGCACTTTTCAAATTGCTGCTTATATGCTATATCTCAGACAGGTTATGGGCCTTTAAGGACAGGGAATCATCCTATGACCCTCAGCTCTCCTGAAGCTAAGTATGTGAATTTTAAGTACTCAGTGTTAAGCCCTGATGATTGTAAAACTAACAAAGTTAAGCGCCTGTAGTTTTCAAAGACAAATGTTAAGGGTACTTGTCTTCCCAGTGCAGGTTCCCTGTGCCTGGAATGCCTGGTGTGTGAGCTCTATCATTATTGGTTAGTCTTCCTGAGGGTTTAATTCCCAACCATGAATCCACCCTTCCTACCCTTTTAAATGTGGCCTCTTATCTACCATGAATTGTGGAAACTCTGTTCTACTGGTCTTTTTCTGAGTTAGCCTGCTCATGTGGCTGTTATCTCAGTGTGTCCCTTGGAAAAAGACCTAATTTTTTTTTTTCCAGAAATTAGTTTTCATACAGCTGCTACAGTGCCTACACTAGTTTACATTCCCAATAACAGGGAATGAAGGTTCCCTTTTTGCCACATCTTCACCAACACTTGTCTTTTTGATTCTAACCATTCTGACCTGTGTAAGGTGCTACCTTATTGTGGTTTTGATTTGCATTTTCCTGATTATTAGTGTTGACCATCTTTTCATGTGTCTGTTGGCCAGCCATCTGTATGTTTTCTTAGGAAAAAATGTCTATTCAGGTCCTCTGCCCATTTTTTAAATCAGATTATTTGGAGGCTTTTTTGGTGTTGAGATGTTTAATTTCTTTATATGTATTTTGGATATTAAAACTTTATTGGATATATCATTTGCAAATACCTTCTCCTATGCAGTAGCTTGCCTTTTTGTTTGTTGGTTTCCTTTGCTGCGCAAAAGCCTTTGATTTTCATGTAGCCCCACTAGTTTAATTTTAGCTTGTTTCCCTTGCCTGAGGAGAAATCCCTAGAAAAATGTTGCTAGAGCCAATGTCAAAAAATTAATGCCTGTCTTCTTCCAGTTTTATGGTTTTAGTTCTCACAGTTAGTTAGGTCTTTACTTACTGTCTTGTGTTTGTGTATGGTGTAAGAAAATGAGGCTTTCAATACTATGTTGAATAGAAGTGGTGAAAGCATGCATCCTTGTTCCTGATCTTAGAGGAAAAATTCAGTTTTCACCATTGACTATGAGATCAGCTTTGTGTTTTTCATACACGGTCTTCATTATGTTGAGGTATGTTGCTTCTAAACCTATAGTGTTTTTTTACAAATGGATGTTGTATCTGCCAAATGATTTTTCTGCATCTACTGAACTCATATGGTTTTTATCCTTTCTTGCAATGTGATGTAACATGTGACTGATTAGCAAATACTGAACCACACTTGCATGCCTGGAGTAAATCCCTCGATTGTGGTGAATGATTTTAATGTATTTTGGATACTGTTTGCTGACATTTTATTAAAGATTAATCTGATACCAAAAATCATATACAAATACTACCAAAAAACCCCCAAAAAACTATAGGCCAGTATCTCTGATGAACCTAAATGCAGAAATCCTCAACAAAATACTAGTAAGCTTCATGTACCATTTTTAATCTTTTAGCTAAAAAAGAACCCTGAAAAAAGCAGAATATAAATTTTATTTAAAACACTATATACCAAAAATAGAATTTCACCAATATACAAAATTGAGATATTTTACATACTTTGTACATGTTCAGAATCTCTAATTTTATATTGATAGCACATGTCAATTTGTATTAGTCATATTTTAAGGGCTCAATACCCACATTAAATTGTAGAAAAAGAAACGGGTCTGTATCTTTCTATTGTCTGGTTTTACTAATTTACTTGGGGACAAACATGTGAATATCTGCTGTTGCCCAAATTCTACATTTTACCATTACAGGATCAGGATATACTACTAGCAGAATTTAAATATTAACCAAGTGAGACCAGCTACATCAGATACTAGAAAAATGGGGACAGAAGAGTTGCCATGTGAAGTTCACTTCAACCGTTCATCCACTTACAGATACTGACAACAGCTAACAGTGAGTAGACAGTCTTGTTAGTATTTATCAGAATTACTAATTTTCTGTATTTCCTTATGTGTGTGCATCTGTATCTCCAATGATACTCCATAATGAAAGGAACTACAGCCTTCCTTAGATGTGTTACACACAGCCATGGTCAGGTACTGTTAAATCAATGAATGTGGCCATGCTTTGATTATCAGCCTGAACCAGCTTGTCATTTCATTACTCACTGTTTTCTAGTGGTCAAGAAAAACCTAGTCCACATTTTCTTAATGAAATTTCTCAGTTTTTAGTAACTTAATCTAATTTTTAAAAAGGTAGTTGAGAAATTCCCCCACTAGGATAAATGGCATTTATCATGTCTTAATCAGATTCTGCTCCTCCAAACACAGAAAAAGCAGAACGGCTGAGGCACAAATAAATACAAGGAAACAGCCTCCTCTCTCAGCCTCCATCTGGAAGGAAGGAATAATAAACAGTGTTTCCTACCACAGTCAATAGTGGCATGGTTCTTAAGAGCTCTGGAGACTTCAGGAACTCCTTTGGCAAACCATTCTAAGTTGAACCACAGAAACACCATAGTAGCCATGACCAAAAAAAAAAAAAAAAAACCTAAAATCACAGGTAATACTATGACTAAAGGGCAAACCTATTAAAAAAAAAAAAAAAAAACAAGATCCAACTCATTTTTTAATGATATGAAAAACTATATTACAAAGTCCTTTTGCCAGTCTTCACAGTATAGAAATAATTTTATTTAGAATGTAAAATCTGGGAAAATGTCAAGATTGGGGAGAGTAGCTCTTACCTTTTTATTCTGTATACAATAAAATGGCAGTTTAATAATACTGGTATTTCCGACAGTAATTATAACTTTAATAAGCACCCAAAACTCCTAATCAAATATTTCCTGTTTTGTAGACTATGGGAATACACAAGCATTTCATACCATTCCCACATTTATTCATTTCCTGTATCTAAATCTTTAAAAAGCTGAATATTTAAAATCCACTGAAGAAAATTACTTTTCCCTTTTCTTTTTAGGTAAGTGTTCCAAAAGTGGGGTAAATTCAGCTTCCTCACTGTGTTTTCTTTTCTTTTTTTTCTTTTTATGGTCACTCTGGTAACCACTGGAGTCACTGCCTTGGAAAACAGGATCCTGGTCCTGATCTTCTTGGTGTTTTTTCTTCTTCTTCTTCTTTTTTGGCTCATTGTTCCAGAGGCTATTCACATCACCAATCTGTAGGTCTGTCTCTTTCTTCATTGTGGCATCTGCACAATCTGCTAGCTCTCTGTTATCATTTTCTATTTCATATGACTCTGGATCTTTCTTCTTTTTCTTTTTCTTCTTGAGAGGTTTTTCAATAATTTCTTCAGTGCCAGTTTCTGTTACTTCTTCAGAAACTGCAGAGCACTTGGTTTGTAAACTAAATTAACAGTTGAAAAAATTCACATAGCAATAAAAAAAAAAGAATAAAATGAGATCAAGAATATACCAATTTTTTTTTTTACTAAATGACAGCAGTACAAGATACAGAAGTATGGCATAAATTTCTAATATTCTATTGTTATCCCTTAGCCCATTAAAATGTCTGGGAAAGGTTAAAATTTTTCCAAAGTACTTCTTCCAGGCTGTTTTGATACTCAAAAATGACAAATTTTGTCAAAATGTAGCTTCTAAATTTTGGTTTGGTTTAGGAAAATTTGGTCACAATAAACATCACAATACCCAGGCTTATTAGCAAAAGAACTGACAAGTGATAAAATGTATACTTCCATTATCTATGAAATTAATGGAGTTTCCACCTACTCTCTCAATCCTCGTTTCATTTTTTCCCCTTAACCGTGCTTAAAGCAATATTAACACTAAAATAAAAACAAGGATCACTGAAGTAGCCCTCTCTCTGGAACTGCAGTCCTATACAGTAACATTAGCTACATATGACTAAGTAATTTCAATGAGGTAACTTTAATACTATGCAAATGTAACTTTAATACTACACAAATATAGCACACATTTCTATCATCACAGAACATTCTATTGGAAAACTGTTCCAAAACTTTTCAACCCGTACTCTTGTTAAAATCAAGGCAAAAATCTAAAAAAAAATTAACACTAGCAATATTCCCAAAACTTCTTTTTCCTTCACTCCATTAAACTTGGCTCCCATGGAACCAAGCTCAAGATGACAGTAGTTCTTAAAAGAATTTCAATACAAAGAAATTCAGAAATTATCTACCTGGCAAAATGACAGATTGCTTCAACTGTGCAAAAATAAAAGGCTAATAGTTATGCAATATGATCTTTTGGTTGTTAAAAAAATTAAACTAGAAAATTGAGTAAAATACGGAACAGTTAGCTAGATGTGTAGAGCTACAATATTCAATGCTTTGTCATAGCACTTAAGATTCCTATTTACAGTGACATTATGGTTTAGAAGCATAAGTATTCTAATAAAATTTATTTTAAAAGAGGGGCTTATGTGCTCTAAATTCAGAACTAAATAGAAATGACTAAGTATCTAAATTAAAATAATGTGATTAGGAACTGACCTAGTGATATTTAATTTTCCCCGAATGCAGAATACTCCAGCAGCATCTGAGTCCAAACGAAATACTTCAAATTCTAGTTCATCACCCACGTTTATCTCCAGGTTCTGCCACTGCTCAGTAGGCATCTGCTCAGGTTTTGGGATGGAGGCATTGAAACACCCGTGTACTAAACAGCCAATGTGGCTGGAAGACACTTTATTGACTGTACCCTGGGAAGAAAGGGGGGAAAAAAGGTAACATCAAGAAATCCAAAGAGTTTAAAACGTAAATAAAACTTTATAAGCTTCAAACTGATCTTCAAAGAGAAAACATCAAACTATGATATAATTTGATATGGAAAAAGTTTTTCAATTAAAATTTACATGTTATACTAAACCATCATTTTAGAACACTGTAGAGTTTTTAGAAAGCTCAAACTTTACTAAGTAATTGCATATCAATTGCCTAACTCGATAAACAACTACTCTTCCCACCTCTAAAAACTCCTCAGCTCCCAATACCGGATTCCCTGGGGAAGAGATTATAACCATATTAAAACCAAGCAGAAAATACTCTTTGATATGACCTAAATGTGAAAAGACCTCAAGGCAGAAAGCATATGCTTTCTATAACTAGGATCCACATTATATTTCTATAAACAGTCTGAATTTCAAAGCTTAAAGAGCATTCTTTAATAATTAACTTTAGCGTGATGTAAGCAATATATCAGAAGACAGCTTACCCTTCATATGCAGATCTTGAGAATGGCTACTCTGAATCACAGTAACATTTTTAGAAGCTTCAAACTAAGTGCTCTATGATCTTAAGCTTAAAATTAAAGTTTTAAAAACTTTAGTTTTCTTTTCCAAGAGTCAACATATATAACATACATAAATGAACATCTGAAATTTTTTAAATCATGTATTTTAAACTTTGACATTAACATATATACAGCCTTGTTTAATGTTAGCAACTCCTTATACATAGAAAATTCATTTGCTGTCATTATCAGGAGTCTGGTGTTCCCAGTGGTACATTGTGGATGGTATGGACAAACTAAAGTGCATCTGTGCAATGGAGTACTATTCAGCAGTGTAAAAAAAAAAAAAAAAACCAAAAAACTATCAAGCCATGAAAAGACCTGGAGGAACCTTAAATGCATACTGCTAAGTCAAAGAAGACAAGCTGAAAAGGCTACATGATATGATTCCAACTATACGAATCTGTGGAGAAGGTAAACTATGGAGACAGTAAAAAAGATCAATAGTTGCCAGGTTTCAAGAGGAGAGCAGAAGGGAGAGGGATAAATAGGTAAAATACAGAAAATTTTTAGAGCAGTGCCCAGTTATTCTATAGAATACAGCAATGGGGGGACAAATGTTATTGTGTTGTACATTCCATGGGTTTTAGAATGCACAACAGAGAAAATTTTAATTCTAGACTTAAAAGAATGTATCTATCAGCTTAACAACTGTAACAAATTTATCACACTAATACAATATGTCAATAATAGGAGTAACTGTGAGCTGGGGTGGGAGAATGAAGAGAGGCATTTTCAACTCTTTTTCTGTACATCTAAAACTGCTATAAAACACTAAAGCCTATCAATCAAATTAAGAAATAGGAAAAGGGAAGTCTTTTCAATATAGAGTTCTGGAACAAAACTGTTAAGAATAAGAAAACAATCTCAAGGGCCTACTTTATACACAAAAATTAAAGACTAGTCATAGAACTAAATGGAAAAGCTAAGACTAAAAAACCCTACAAGGCTTATAGAAACTATCTTCATAATCTAGGAGTAGGCAAGTTTCTTACACATGATCCAGAAAACAGTAACCAAAAAACAGGACAAATTGGACCTCATTAATATTAAAAACTTCTGTTTCTGAAATGATACCATTACGAGTTAAGAGACAAGTCACAGATTGGGGAAAAATATTCACATATACATTTATCTGAAAAGGATTTGTAGGAAGACTATAAACAGAACTATTCTACTTCAAAATACAAAAACCCAATTAAAAATGGGCAAAGCACTTCAGTAGCCCCCTTACTGAAACACATGAAAAAGAGCTCAAAGGAGAAATGCAAATTAAAATCATGAGAAACTAGTATATGCCCATAAGTAAAATCAAAAGACTGACAAAACCAAATGCTGGCAAGGATGCAGAGCAACTAGTACAGCTAAATGGGAAATTAGCCTGTGTTTCATAAAGTTAAACACCTACCCTGTGACTTAGCAATACTGCTTCTAGTTTTTACCTAAGAGAAATGAAAATGTACATTCACAGCTTTATTCATAAGAGCTCCAAACTGGAAACAACCCAAATATCGATCAATAAAGATGGGCAATTAAATTATGATACATTCATACAACTCAATACCATGAACGATGAAAAAAAACTACCAATACACCAAACAGCATGGATGAAATGCAAAAACATGTTGAGCTAAACAGGTCAGATTTTCAAACACTGTATAATGAAAAAAACTTTACAATAAATGTAATCGCAACAGTGGTTATATCTGGAATAGAGAGGATGGACCCAGAAAGGGCATGCGGCTCTTTCCAAAACAAAATGGTATATATGCTCTTAGCAGAATTCATTGAACTGCACACTATGATATGTGCATTTTGTTGTATGTAATTATACCTCATATTAAAAAAAAATTGAACTATCCAAATTTACTTGACGACTGGACCTTATTGTAGGGAAAAGAGTAAAAGGACTGATTTTTGTCATTTCATACTTTCTGTATAGTATGGTAGTACACTTACAGTAACTTACATATAGCAGGTAAGTGTGGAAATTTTTAGTACAAATCTACTGCCAACCTTCTTAGAGAAGAAAAACTACACTACAGCCATACTACTGGTATGGAGACTGGTTGTAGGATCTCAGTTGGGCAGCCCCAGGATACTCTTCCTACCAGTTTGATATTGAAAAACCTTTTAAAATTAGAAATGCCTTATAGATTTTGAAAGTAAAATTGACCTGTATTTTATTAGCAATAAAGGGTTAATAGTTCTTAAATGATTAACAAAAAATCAGAAATGCTTAAAAAATGTGTATATATATTCATATATATATATATATGTAACAATGCATACACCCAGAACTGTTGGTAGGAGAGAAAGGCAAGTGCAGAGCATAATGGGATATAGTTTAGTCAACTCACATCAATCTGTATTTCCAGCTTCTCTTGAAAAACTAAAAGACCTACCCCACAGGGCCTTCATTCCCAAGGCACATTATAGGTGCCCTGACCTCATCCTTCATTCACTTTCATTACCTGCCTGGGCTCACAACCCTTTGAATTTTCAGCTCCTCTTTGATTACTACATGATTTGAATCCTTTATAAAGAAACTATTTGTGTATAATTGAGAAGTAATAATTTTTTTAACCACTTAAGATCATTCTGGTGCTATCCAAAGAAGAGAATAAATTCTGAGACACATTCTCTGCACATACATGTGAGTTTTAGGAGAATGGAGTTTAAGAACTTACCAACATTGAACTGAGGGTAAATTTTTTTCTTTAAATTTTTTTGAAACCAAAAATAGCAATCCATTTGCTTCCCAAGTCTTTTAAAATTTTCCAAATTACATTATTATACAACTATACAAAGAAAGCTTAAAAATATATATATATACATATATATATAAATACATACCATAAGCTTTTGCCCTGGTTCAGGACAGAAAATAACAAAATCTGCTTCAATGTTAAGATGAATGTGTCCTTGATCATCATAAATATCTCCCAGTTCACCCACTACTTTGATGTTATCATATGCAATGGGGACACCTAAAAGGCTATTAAAAAAGAAAAAAATATATTTTTATTCTCCTTTAAACGAGGCTATTATCATACTGATTAAATAACTATATAACCACACATGCCAAAACACAATAGCATATTATTAATCCCTAACAACTTGAGTAATTCAATTCCACCAAATGGTTCCAATAAATTAAGTTAAAAATGATTCAAGATAGGTACCCAGAAACAAAATGTCCAATTATGCATGAGCAGTAGCTATGCATCTAAATTCTAGTCATGCTAGAATGAGGGGGGAAAAAAAAAAAGACTTGCAAGAAAAATGTTTCTATTTCTGAGTGTAACTGAATCAAGACAATTTGGGTATTATCCACCATTGCTGAATTTCTGTACTAGATGGCCCACAGTAAGAGAAGTATTAGTCACAGGTGAAGCCCCTGAATATTAAAGCCAATGACTTAAGGGCAAAAAATCCTCAAACTGCCAACTGCTAGTAATAAATAGAAATGTTAATAAATGAAATATGTAGTTTTATTTATTAAGAACTGATTGTGCCACTTTAGTCTACATAGTATGACAGGATTAGGGGGCAACTACTATTTCAAAATGTCATTTCCAAGTACTTAAGAAATTTTAACTATGAAGGAGGTACATCTGGTGGCTCCACTACTACACCCACTACTTATTCAAGAAAACTTCTCAGACTCCCCAAGGCCAGGCTGAAATCACTCCTCCACTCCTAGAAGACCATGGCACAGCATCATCATTGAACTTGATCTCATTTTATTGACTATCTGTGTATATTTGCATTCCACACACTACTCTAAGGCCCGTAAGAGCACAGAACATTTTTGTTGAACTCTACTAAATTTCTGAAACTACTCACATAGCATAAGAAAAAGAATTTATCCCTAATAGCTGTTGCTTAAACAAAACAGCCAGGAACCACTAGAAAGGAACTTAAACAACTATCAAATCAAGACGACCATAAACTCAGGGACTTACTCCAGAAAGCATTTTTTTTTCAATTGTTAATTTCTGCATGTGTTTCCCCAAGCAAGAACTGCATCACTAGGACAGTCTTAGGAGCACAGAAAACCCAGAAGTCTACATGACCTCTGAATGAGGAACAAACAGATTTGTAAATAGGCGGACATAGAATCTAACTCTACACAGATAGATATCAAAATATATATGTGTATATATACTTATATGTTTATATATACACACGTACCCATACACACACACCAACATAAAGTCATGTCTGCATCATCTCAATATACATTAAAATTTCCAGGAATGCAGTAGCAAATTCAAGGGCAGATTATTAAGTAGGGAATTCTACTGAGAACTATTCAATTACTTCCAGAAAAGCATTCCACCAATGGAGACACTGTATGTGTTCTCTGAGTTGTCAACTCAAAACCCCTGCATCAATCCACCCTTGTAACAGACACATTCACGATTCTAGGGATCAGGGCCGAAGTCAGATTACTTCAGTCTTCCCACATAGTCATGCTTGAGCATTATCACCTTGCAACACATTTTATGGTATTGTGTTGGAGCACTCGGATTTTTTTTTTTTGCAATTGTGTAGGTAGGTTATATTACCTTTAGGTTTCAATTCACAGTAAAATGTGTTTTCATGATAGTAAAGTTAGTAACGCAAACTATTTATTATAAGAGAAAGGTATTGCGTTCTGTAGAGTTCAAAATTGATAACTAGGGAATGTGACCAAAGAGCCTAAGCCCAAAAGGATTTGTGTAAATCCATCAAACCTTTGAGAAACCATTTACTGGACATCTAAATTTTTTTCCAAATAAAATACTGAAAATATTGATTACTGAACACAGGTTTATCTACTTTTGTCTTATTACAGAAAAAGTAAGGATAAACTTGGATCTGTTCATAAACGTTTTACGCTTATTGAAAGATTGTACCAAAGAGGGGGAGTGACCTTGGGAGGGAGGGACTCCTTGCAAGTGCAGAGAGGGGAGGGGAGAAGACTTTGCCCCAGGCTCCCCAGGTTGGGGGACCACACTGACAAGACAGATCCCCATATTTGGCTTTGAAAACCTGAGGAGACTGCCTTCCCCAGTTTCTTTTGTTTGTTTGTTTTTTTTAAAGATTTTATTTGTTTATTTGACAGAGATAGAGACAGCCAGTGAGAGAGGGAACACAAGCAGGGGGAGTGGGAGAGGAAGAAGCAGGCTCATAGCGGAGGAGCCTGATGTGGGGCTCGATCCCATAATGCCGGGATCATGCCCTGAGCCGAAGGCAGATGCTTAACCAGATGCTTAACTGCTGTGCCACCCAGGCGCCCCTGCTTTTTTTTTTTTTTTAAACAATCAACAAGGCTTAACACCCAGGGCTTTAAAAATTAGCAGCCTCAAAACATTAAGGGGCTGGAGGGGGATGGAAAATGCAGTCCCTGCCCTTAAAGTGACAGTACAACCAGTAGCCCCACTAACATACAGCTCAGCAGCAGCAATTTGAAAAATGCCTGGGGTATTACAGGAAGGAGATTTATTTAATAATCTCAAGAGCACGGGCTGGAGAGGCAGGGAACTTTTGGGAGATTTCTCCAAGAACAAAAGAGCTTGTGGGTGCCATTTCCCTTCCCAGCACCCGCCCCCAGCCTAAATACAGGGACAGCTACAGGACCTAGCGCAGCACAGCAATCTCCACCTAGCTTGCTAAAAGCATGCCCCAGCCACAGATTTTTGTGGATCCACCCTCTCCAGGCCTCTGCAGAAGTCTTCCCAGGCTGCTTCAGCTCCCCTCCCATAGCAGACCAAAGTAACAGATCTTGCCAGCACCGTATACAGCACACTCAGCTTCCCTGTTCTGCACATCTTGGCTGAAGACCATCCAAAGTAGTGCTGCAAGCCTTGCACTGTACATGCAGCCCCAACGGGCCAGCACCACTCCAAAGGGACACTTGCTCCTGGGAAAGGGAAAATAACAGCCCACACCAATCCAGCTGCAGCCCCAGCAATGGACGAGAGACAGACATCTGGTCTAACTGCAGGCCCAGCCCACCAACAAAAGCTTCTCAGGTGTCCGGCTGTGCTATGTTTCCTATTCATCAGAAACTGGCACTTCAGGGGTGTCTCTTATGTGTGTTGTGTGTGCCCTGCTTTTGTGGCTGAGCCATGTTTTCCTTCAGTCCAGTTGTCTGCAATGGCTCTCTTTACCTTTGTGTGCATGCAGGGTTTGGGCCTTGTGTTGTTAGTGGGCTAGTCTAGGGCCACCTTGGGCTTGAATTGAGCCAGAGCAGTCTTTTGTAGCACCAAATTCAAGGGTGCTTTCCCTGTGTGGTCACTCTGTTAAAATGGCAAGGTTTCCCTGGAATATTGGTCTGCTCTTCATAGAAAAATGTAAAAGGTTTTTCCTTTATATGCCCAGAAAAAACAAAGTTTGCTACCAGGTCTTTAATTACTTAGTAAATCTAAATCTTCTCAATACTAAAAAAGCTAAGTTTTGCTAACAACTATGTAACCTTCTGTATTTGCCTTCAGAATCTCTTACTGCCATCTAGGTTAAGTAAGTATTTAAGTTTTAAGTTTTGTAATGATCTGTGGTCCTTTTTAGGCATGTGCTTTATTATTTAGAAGATTTTATTTATTTATTTGAGAGAGAGTGTGTGCACAGGTGCGGGAGCACAAGCAGGAAGACAAGCAGAGGGAGAGGGAGAGACACACTCCCCCCTGAGCAGGAAGCCCTATGTGGGGCTTGATCCCAGGAACCTAGGATCACAACCTGCAGTAAAGGCAGAAGCTTAACCGACTAAGCCACCCAGGCACCCCTAAGCGTGTGCTTTAAAAACCTTCTGATATTTTTAACGAATTTCCCAAAATTCAAATTCTAAAAAAAAGTCTTTTTAACTAATAAGGATTATTTGGTTATGTTAAATTACATGGGAAGCATTGTTAGATAAGTGATGATAAATCTTTTTAGATTATATTGCTGTGAAATTCCTCAAGTTTTAATATATCCTGGTACAACATCATTACCTGTAATTCTTTTTTTTTTTTTTTTAAGATTTTATTTATTTATTTGACAGAGATAGAGACAGCCAGTGAGAGAGGGAACACAAGCAGGGGGAGTGGGAGAGGAAGAAGCAGGCTCATAGCAGAGGAGCCTGATGTGGGGCTCGATCCCATAACGCCGGGATCACGCCCTGAGCCGAAGGCATACGCTTAACCGCTGTGCCACCCAGGCGCCCCAATTACCTGTAATTCTGATTACTGAAGTACTATCACAGAAATAATCAGATTTCCTTGTCAACTGCCCTATAATGAAATCTCATATGATCTTTAACCATGGCCTTTTTTGAGTCTTTTGTCATTTACAGTTACTATTCTGATGCTCTTACAAATGTGTTTCATCTTCAAGGAGAACCAGAGAGAGGACTTTTGGGAAACACAGGTTTCTGATACCCTTAAGATCATAAAACTAAGCCACGTAGGAATTACTGAGAATGGGAAAACTATTCAAACTGAAAAGGAATTAGTAACATGAGACTAAATGAATCAAAGATGATTATAGTTTTTATGACCCTTGCTTGAAACAACATTGGTTCTCTAATGTTTGCTCTTCAGGATTTAAGGATTTAACAATAATCTTTTTCTGATTCCTCCAGAATTCAGAAACTCTGAGTATTCTTACCTTCATGGCAATTATAGTTATTTGCATAACTTCACTAAGAATCTCTTAACAGGTCACCATTAGAAAGACTGATTCTATTACCAAGGCTTTGACTGGAATGTCCTATTTGAGAAAGACATGCATAGACTCAGATATGACCAGACAGGTTTAAGGAACTAAGGTTGACTTTACGGAGCCAATGAAGCCCCCTGGAATAACTGGCATAGTTGGTACCTTATTTACAGGGTTCCCAGGAGCCTTACCTGGTAAACAAGGAAGGTACCTACTGACAGGCTCAGGAACATCAGGATATTTTGGGGACCCCAAAAAGTGAAGAAATAATCAGATCTTTTAAGGTGCTGAAAGTGAGTCTTTGGCAAGTATTTGGCTTGGCTCTTAGCCTTGAATGGCTGCTAAAAGCTCAATCTGAAATTCCTTATGAGATGTTCCAGCAAAGCAGATCTGAAAGAATATATGCAACCAGTCACTACTCTTGTACTTAGTAAGTATTTAGGCCAAACTGGTTAAAAATGGACTTGTTTTAAACAAATTAGTCTTAATTTGGCTATTGCTGATGGAAATGAGGGTGATTTTGGAGAGAAAAAATTGTTTCAGTAATGTACCTTTATGGGTGTTAGATTCTAGTTCTAATTAATTGTTGTCGAATGTTTACTGTTTACCTGTAACACCGGGCTGGATCCTGAATTCTTCTAGTTTCCTCGAATATCTGGATTTTTACCCACTTATACACTTACACACCTGACTTTGAAAGCTCACCTGGAGGACCACCTCCTAAAATGAGACAACTGTTTAACTGAACTGACCTGATATACCTCATTATGAAATGTGGAATAAGATACTAAGACCATACATTAGAGTTACCAAAAAATGCCTCTATGAAGGATGGGGGCTCAACTTAATATTAAGGGTTATCTGCAATTGGATGCAAGGCAATTTCATTCCTCAATCCTGATCTATGCCCCTTTTCAGCAGGAAGTAGCTGGAGTCATTCCTGTCATTCAAGAATGAGAAATGATGTAAGACCATGGTGGTATGGGAACCAAACAGAGATATTGTGTTCTTGCCAAATGAATATTTGCCATGTCTATTGACTCTCAAACACTTGTCTTATTAACCCAGCCCCACACTGCTGATGTCCCTCCTTCTTGCCCCAGGAAGTGTCACCCTGTTGTGGGCCACCACTTACGCTGAAATTCACAATTGCTTTGATGGCTGTGTCTGTGGAAAGGATCACTTTTGCTGACACATCCACTTGATGACTGACTCACCTCTTTACCAGGTCACTGGGGAACTATATACTTCTAAGTATTTTCTTTTGTCTTATAAGCATAGTAACCTCATGTTACTGTTTATATTACTGCCATGACGTAGGTATGCAACCCAACTCCCAATATCTGGCTCTAAGTTCATCACGTTTGAATGGCATGTATACTATACACACTGTACAAGCCAAATAGATGTTAGGAGTAAAGCGCATGAATGCTGACAATACTGACCCCATGTTTAGCCCTCCATCTTGTTCATGTCTGGGTGATGACATCCCTCAGGACTACGGATTCCACGCCCCCTGGAGGTTAAGGCGTCCTGACCACAATGTGGGAAGGCTCATTCTGGTCTTCCCTGAAGTTATTTAGATAACTAGAAGGGGTAACATACTTTCCTCCCCCACCTTCTGGAGCACATGTGGCGCCACAAAGTCTGGTAAGTGTTAGACCTCTGACCCCACCACAATGCCCTCTAAACATCCCTTTGCACTCTGTAAATGTGAACTAAGGTCCAGACACTGTGGAGAATAGCTGTGTGGATGCCTGGATCGTCACCTGCCCAATCCCCCCTGTCAGTAAATTACCCAGAATAAAACTCCGTGTGAATGGTATGGAGTCAACTGCTTCATTTTCCAATCTCAAAGTGCCTCTCAGTTTGGGGGATGCTTTATTGTCCCTCCTCTACCTCCCAACACTCCCCTTTCCTCATTTCTTAAAGTGAAGCAAGTCCTCCTGATCCTACAGGATGGCCCCAAAGTCTGTAAACCTACCTATATGTGATAAATGATCGACTGACATTACATATCTTGATATGTTCAATGAGTGGTCCCTAATTAGAAATGCATAGTTCGACATGTGCTGCTTTATTTGCACTGAATACGTCAGTCTTTACCACAATGGGGTAGTGGGGTACCCCAGTGTGGTAATGGGGGTGAGGGGAGGAGAGGGTGTAGAGTGGGCAGTCCTCATCTGTTCATAGTGCAGCCTGCTCCACACGGCCACACTATCCCATTCAGTAAATGAAATTATCATTCAGGGCCGCCTGGGTGGCACAGTGGTTGAGCGTCTGCCTTCGGCTCAGGGTGTGATCCTGGAGTTATGGGATCGAGCCCCACATCAGGCTTCTCCGCTATGAGCCTGCTTCTTCCTCTCCCACTCCCCCTGCTTGTGTCCTCTCTCGCTGGCTGTCTCTCTCTCTCAATAAATGAATGAAATCTTTAAAAAAAAAAAAATATCATTCAATCAGTTCCTTATATCTCTGGTGTAATGGCTCTCTGACTGGGGACACTTCCCCTTAGCCTGTCAAGTGGAGGAACTGACTGGTTCCAGGAAGTGCTAACATATATCAAACACGGCCTCTTCCCAGATTTTATGACCATTTTTATATCCTTAAATCTCTCAAATCCATACTCTCCAGTCATTTTCTCTTGCACAATTTTAACAATCCCTTAATTGGTCTCCATGTCTCCAGTCTCTCTCCCCTTAACTCACTAGCTAATGCAACCAAGTGTGGTTTCTTAAACTGTGCACCTGACTGTCCCAGAGATCAGACATTTACTACACTCTCCAGAGTGCACCAGATTTCAGAGTTGGAGGGCACCAAGAGGATGAAGTGCTAAGCCTGCTTAAGCAAACGGAAAAAGGGAAACAAAAACAAACCTAGCAGACCGGAAGGAAAGAGAAAAATGTCCATCCTGAGTTGTCCCCCATGCTGTCTTTGCCCTCATCTCCAACTGCATGCAATGTCTTTTCCCCTAACTTAAGTTTTACTCCAGTTACATAGTACTTAACAATTCTCTGACCAAAGCAGTCTATTTTATATCTGCTATCCATTTGTTTATGCCACATTTTTTTGCCTGGAATACTACCATCTCAAAGAACCCTTTTCCTATTAAGTTGTTCTCAAAGATCCTAATATCACTACTCTTCCTCTTAATGTAACTTACTTTAGATTTCTGTCAAATTTTAACACTTCACTGGATTTTTCTGGCTTACATTTCTATCTTTATTAGAGCTCACGGTTTCTTGAAACAGGGATCTTGTTTGGTAGTGGTGGTGGTGTGTGTATGTGTGTTTAGTCCCAAGTCCCTGGTATACAAAATAGGCACACAACAAGTGTGTTGGTGCTTGGAGTAAGCTGTACATTCCAGACTTGCTTGATTCTTAACCTGTTCAGAATCCCTTGAGAAAGTAAACACTTTGGATACTTTACCCAAGAAAACCGGACTGCAAATTTACCAGAGGGGAGGGAGGGGGTCATGAAATTCCTGAAGAGCAAGAAGGACTCCTTAGGTATTCCACTCGTCCTAGTTTTAGAACCCCTGCTTTTCAGGCAAAGTAGTCTACTGCAGTATTAAAGTACACATGCTCCCTCCCTCTGACCCTCCACTTTTGTAACTACAGGTTTTTTCTGAATATATTAATTTTAAATGGGCCACAAAGTTTTTTCACCTTCAAACCCAACAGACAAGCCAGTTAGACTAAACTGTTCTTAAAAACCAAAACAAAATTGTACTTTCCTCATCCATGATCAGGTCCAAGACAAAAAACCCAGCGAAAGTACCAGAGCCAAAATAAACAACAGAAGCTCTTTCATGGTTTCCAAATCAACAACTGGACTAATGCTTTATGTGCAATTTTTTATAGAACGAGAGAGAATTTAAGTACTGCATTCGAAACTTCCAATGTCAAACACACAGAACTGGGCCTCCCAGGTCTCTAGACTCCTGGTCTATTCTTACCCCTACGCGCCAGTTCTAGAACAAGCTTCTCCACCCCCTCCACCGACAAAATTCACGTCACCTTTACGTTTCCCTTCTTGCCTATAAAATGGACTCTGTACAGATCCCGACTAGGGAGATATTGTTTTGGGCCGGATGAAGACTCCAGAACGCCTCGAGCCTAGTAAGCTCCAGGTGGCCGGCGCTCTTTCCCATTCACCCCTTTCCTGCTACGCCATCAGCACGTCACCCACCACCCCCTCCTGTGCTTAAAAGGGGTGGCAGGCTGCGTTATGGCGTTGTCGGCGCGGCAGAGGAAAAGACTAAGAGACTGGTACCTCTCGGAATAGCGCAGGAGCTCTGCATCTAGCTGTTCCCGGATACCGGTGCGTTTCCGGTTAAGGTAACGCGGCGACAAAGCGATGTGTCTTCGGTGCGGGCCTGCCACCAGGCAAGAGTAGTGGCTATTCACCAGCGCACAGGCGGCCGCGTAAGTCGGCAGCTCTAGGCAAGGCAAGACGCCAGCCTGTCCTACCACCGGCCCCTCAGAGGTCGCCTTTGGCGGCGGAGCCTCTGAACAACCCGCAGCCATGTCGCTGGTCAGGTTTCCCGCGGCGCGCACAGTTGACGCAGGCACAACCGCCTATTTCACGACGCCGGATTCTACGTCATCCAACAGAGAGCACGCCCCTAGGAAATTTCTCTCCTTCAGTTGCATTAGGCACCTCTGACCAGCAGAGGGCAGCAACTTTTTCGCAGTGGAGCCCGTGCTTACGTGTTAAACATGCTCCAAAGAAGACCCGCCACCATCTCCTCTCTTCAGGGCGGGCAAGCCTTTATTTTCGCTAAGGTCATCTTTGGATTTAGTATGTAGGTTTAATAGGGCTTACCCTTTGATAATTTCCAGTAGTAAATTTTACAAGTGTGGACAATATAATAATAAACTTTAAAATTTTAGGGAATATATTTTCTGCAGGGAATCCAATCCTAAAAAGCAGCCCAGATGCCTCAAATGCAACACCTCCTAAAATAAACCCATCGTCTCTCCCGTCTGGATTCTCTGTTCATTCTGTAACAACTCATTCAGGAAATCTTAACACCACTTTCCAAATGGCTCAGTTCAGCTGTTATCCTTAGAGGCTCTCTTGTACCCTCAAATACCAAATCAGCCCCAAGGTTTGCGGGGTCGCAAGCATAAATATCAGTCTATTCAGATACTTCTGTCTGTCCTCACTTCCAAAGCTACAGAAGTGCCTCTGAAAGCTTAACCCTATGGTCAAGAGGACACTCGGGAACATCCGAAACACAAATACAACCATGACTTGTCCACATAGGAGCCCCCGTTTTCTCAGGATGACACAGATTCCTTAATAGGGCTCTTAGTTACTTACAAGACCATATTAGGGTCTGCTGCGAGCACAGCAGTTTCGTTTATCACATTCCCCACTTTACATTATCTGTTAGCCACCAGTCCTGCTCACTGATTCACTTTCACCTTGCTCCCTTTCTTTTCCATCAGTTCCTGCTACCTGGAAGCATAGTGACTTCTCTCAAATGGGAAAACTGTACTCATGTGTCAAATTTTAGCTTAGATTTTTGCATCCTCTTCCTCTGCAGTTTACTACCACTCTGCCGGTCTTCCCAGCCCCCATCTAATTCAAGATGGGGGATTAGCTTCCCCACTTTTGTAAATTACCACCATCAATTGCCTATTGATCTGCCTGTTCCTTGACAGACTCCAAGCTCACTAAGGCAGGAACCATGGTAACTGTCTTTTTCACCACTGCAACCCTCTATGACTCAACACAAAAGAAAACAAAATAGCCAATGCATAGGAAATGAGTGAATGAATGAATGAATGAAATAACAGGCAATAAAGAGCTCAAAATCTAATGAGGAAATAGGATCTAAATGTACATACACAACAGCATTGCACTAAATGCCAAGAGAAATGCATAGCAGTTAGTGGTGTGACTTCTAACACATCTCCACCTCCCCTAGATACTGCAAAAAGAGTCTAAACCGCTCTCAATTTGTTTTTCTGCCTGTAAGATAGGGATAATAATGTACATACCCTGCTCACTATAGAAATGGTAGGAAGTTTAAATATGCTAAGTAAAAAACACTTTCTCTAGTATTCTTTGATTTCAAATTCAGCATGAGATGTTAATAGGATGAAACTGCGCCCAAAGCCCAGTGATAAACATAAGCCCATGAATAGGCGATCTAACAGCTTTTACCTGGATTTGATTGGAAAGTTCTCCAAGAAGCCCATGTAGGACCCCTTTGTTTAGTGTTCTCAGCTTTGACTACACATTAAAAACACCTGGGGAGCTTTAAAATCTGATGCCTTACGTGTGGCGATGAGCACTGGGTGCCATACGCAACTAATGAATCATTGAACACTACATCAAAAACGAATGATGTACTATATGCTGGCTAATTGAACATAAGAATAAAAAATAAACAACCAAAAATAAAATAAAATAAATCGATGCCTTCACAGCATCCCCAGCCCAGTTAAATCAAAACTTCTCCCTGCAGTCAAGATGCATGAAGATTCTCTGAAGATGAATTGAATGAAAACAATTTGTCCAAAGCAACTTAGTAGAAACAATAAGCTGGACATCAGGACAATTGAGTCAAAACAAAACTTACCTAAAATCAACTACCCCAGAAATGATTTTTCACAAATTTTAAATGTGGGATAGTTTTATAACCCTTGTGTGCTCATAAGAGATTTGCTTGTTTGGTTTAGAAAATTGTTTTCTACTTTTTAGTTTTTTATTTTTTATTTTTTTTAAAGATTTTATTTATTTATTTGACAGAGATAGAGACAGCCAGCAAGAGAGGGAACACAAGCAGGGGGAGTGGGAGAGGAAGAAGCAGGCTCATAGCAGAGGAGCCCGATGTGGGGCTCAATCCCATAACGCCGGGATCACACCCTGAGCCGAAGGCAGACGCTTAACCGCTGTGCCACCCAGGCGCCCCTCTACTTTTTAGTTTTTTAAAGTTCTGGCTTGATTGTTAGCTGCTGTCCAAAATCTGCATGATTTGGAAGAGTGAAAAGGTGATTTAGCCTATATGTAAATGTTCACCATTACGGAGTTACTCTACCAAATTAACCTGTTTGACCTACTACCCAGAGAAGAAAACAAGTACAATGAGATTCCTCCCACCTATCTCCCACCCCACACAAATTCACGAAGTTTAATTGATCAAGGGCCCATAGTTGGACTGTGCTATTTTCTTTTTGTCTAAAATTTGATCAAAGTGGCACAGGAAGTCAGGCATTGCTGGTCTCTGTCTCATGAAAAGCCCTGTCAAGTGAAAGTCAAGCATGTGCTAAGAAAAACCCCTTTCTATAATGAGAAGAGAGAAGATTGGATGTGACTTAGTCTCCATGTTCACTGACCCCCCCAAAAAGAAAAGTATTCCTGCAACTCTGGATTTTTTTTTCTTTCTTTCTTTCTTTCTTTCTTTTTTTTCCTTTACCATCAACCTCCCCTCGCCCAACATGCACACATACACATTGTATTATGTTAGTGTATTTCTATTCCTCACAATCAATGAATCCCTGGAGCAATATAAATGTGTAGTAATTGGTAGTTTGCTGAAATCAGTTACAAAGTAAATTGTGCCACATGCTCTGATTTTTATGGAAAATATGCACATTTGTATGATTAGAAGAGAATCTGGATGTATAAATACTGTATGTTAATATTAGTTAGCTCTTGAGGGCTAGTTAATGGCTTTTTTAAATTGTGTGACTTTTCATATATTATTGTAATGAGTGTGCATTGTTTTCTATTTTTAAAGAGTAGAAACTTAATGAGGGAAAGGATTCCTATTGTTGACAATTTGGGTTGTTACAAGATAGCCTCAAATCTTAGTTTAATATAGCGCAAGGTGAGGAGCCTGGGTGCTAAAGTTACATTGTGTGAGTCTAAATCCTGGCTCTGCCACTTACTAGATGTGTAGCTTTATTAGGCAAGTTCTTTCTTTTTAAAGAAAAAAATCTGAAATTATTAGAATAGACATTACTGAAGAAATGGAATTAGAAAGTTTGAACTATGTATAAAGGTTTACACAAAATAGTTTCATATAAAGGGCAGTGCAGGTAAAAATGCCATTGCATCAATTGGCTTTTGCTGCATAACAACCCATCCTCAAATTTGGCGGCTTTAATAGCAATCGCTAATTCAGTTTGTAATTCTGTGAGTACAAATTTGGCCTGGGCTCAGTTGGACTCACTCAAGCATCTGTAGTCAGGTGTGGGCGGCTCCACGTGGGTCATCCTCCAGCGGGCTAGAGTCGGTTTGCTTTCCTGGCAGCTGTGCATGTTTCTGAGCTAAAGATAGAGTGTGGAAGAGAAAACATGACCTCTTGCCTAGACTCTGGTAGTGCAATCCAAGGCATGAAATGCTAATGAAGTACTTTGTCCTTTGCCTAAGAAAGGATTGGTCTCTACTTCTATCATATACCAGATGTGCACTGGAAGTCCTTAAAAGTGCTCCCCACCCCCGCAATAGTAATACCAGTCTTGACAAGAAGAGTGTCATCAGCCTTATGCATTGATTTTATCGAATTGATGGAATGAGTGATTTCATCATCACAGCCACCACCATGACCATCATCATAGCTAAACTTCATGACAAAACTGCCAGGCACCATGACAAGTGCTTTATACAAATCACCAACACAGAATCTTTATACACTTACTACAATTATTGTATGTTTTTACAGATGAGGAAACTATAACCTAGGGAAGATTTTAAAACGTTGGCCCATGAAGGTAGCAATCCTTTCTGTGTTGTAAAAAGCTGCAACCCTAGTACGTATTTCTTGAGTGAGCAAATGAATGAGTTTGCCAAGGATACACAGCTGCTAATTAAGGAATTTAACCCAGGCATGACTCATTCCACAGCTCATGCCCTGAATCGCTAAAAATCCTCACTTTTCCTATGCACGTGGCCAAAGATTATAAAGGAAGACATTTTAAGAGTTAAAAAAAAAAGGGTGCTTATTTTAATTAGCCTTTGCCTAAAAAAACAACTGGTAAAGTGGGAATCAGATCAACCTGATAAGTTTTACCTTTTTAACAGGCTTGGAAAGATGTCAAAGCAGTACCAATCTGGGCTGAAGTGTGAGGGCTGGGGGTCTTGCAGAAAGCAATTCGCAATATGGCAGGGCTGACGGGAGCCTGGTGCTAGAGTCTGGTGATCTGGGTGTCAGTCTTGGCTCTGTAACCCTGCAAAATTTGCCTCGTCTTTTTAAACCTCAACTCCCTAATCAGTAGTGAAGAAGTATAATGATGTGGAGAAGCTGTGTGGAGTAAATGAGATCATGGCAGCGTCCTACTAAGCACGGTGACTGGCCTATAGTAAGTGCTCAATAATATATGCATTTTGGAGTCCATGATCAGCACATCAGTAATAATATGCTTTGTTCAGCCTCATGAAGGCTGGAAAGCTGAACTTGGGAGCAGGAGCTTATAACTTCCTTGAATGAAGAGCAAGGCAGAGTCCTGGACCTAAGAGGAACATTCATATAAGAGTATGAGTAAAAAGTGGAGCATAACTTGGCCCCATCTCTGGGAATGAATTTTTTGTTTTGTTTTGGTGTTATTAGCATGATTAATTTTAGCTCCTCCTCAATATTCTACCCTTACAAGCAATTCATATACATAAACATTTGATTCAGCTTAAAACAAAGATTTCAATATAGTATCCTCTTTAAATATTTTATTGATAAAATTCACTCTAGATATGAACTATGTTTACTGATATACAAATCTGCAATTTTGGTTCTTTTTAAGATTTATTTATTTATTTTAGAGAGAGAGAAAACAGGCTAGCAAGGGGGAGGGGTAGAGGGAGAGGGACAGAGAGAATCTCAAGCAGAATTCCAATGAGTGTGGAGCCCTGTGTGGGGCTTGATGTCACGACCCTGAGATCATGATCTGAGCCAAAATCAAGACTCTGATACTTGACCCTGAGATCGTGACCTAAGCCAGAATCAAAGTCTGATGCTTAATGGACTGAGCCACCCACCCACGTACCTCTGCAATTTCTTCTGTCAGTAGGAATAACTAAAATATCTTCAGTACAAACTAATTGTTTGAAATAAATATGTTTAGTTTGGGAATAGTTTTGGGGAGCAGGAAATGCATGTTTAAAATTTGCCTAATGGGGGCGCCTGGGTGGCACAGCGGTTAAGCGTCTGCCTTCGGCTCAGGGCGTGATCCCGGCGTTGTGGGATCGAGCCCCATGTCAGGCTCCTCCACTGTGAGCCTGCTTCTTCCTCTCCCACTCCCCCTGCTTGTGTTCCCTCTCTCGCGGGCTGTCTCTATCTCTGTCGAATAAATAAATAAAATCTTTAAAAAAAAATAAAATAAAATTTGCCTAATGAATTTTGGTAATGAAACAAAAAAACTGAACAGGATGCTAATGCATCAACCAGTTATTGGTTGATGCCGACAACATGTAATTCACAAATATGTCAGCAGATGGCAACTGTGAGCTTTAAATTTCTAAAGTTTCACTTTAGCCCAAAGTACTGCAGGAATGGCAAGAATCAAAGCACGTGTTTATCAATGGTTTGTTTTTAACCTACAATCCTTCAAAAAAGGACCTGGTATCAGTTTTTAACTCCGAAAGTTCTTCCTACTTGCTTACTAGATTGCTGAACTAATGGATATGCATCGTTCTTACACTGAGGAAAAACAGTAATAGAGTACATATTTTATTAAATATACTAGATTTTACATTTTGCAAACTATAGCTGTTGCTGAAAATCCATAGAAATGAGGTCATTCAGATGTATCTGTCTGAGTTAAAACCCAGCTGCTTTAATACGGTTATGTTTTTTTGGTAGTGAAACCGTGCCCCATAGGATTAGTGAGGTGGAAACTAGCAGATGAAAGCTTGTTTTTCAGAGAACTGTTTCCCCCTAATAAGCTATTGTGTCTTTTCAGACCCCATTAACAAACTCATTAACTGTCTCTGCAGAAGCCTGGACTCCAGGTCAACTGATACTGCTCTGGCCTATAACCAAGCAAGACCCTGCATTCCTTACCTGAGATAAGGAGCCCAAGACCCCATCCATTTTATACCGGCTCTTGGAGCATGCCCACAGTCCCTTCTCCTTGTCCTAAGATAACTTTCTGACCTCAGAGGCTAATTTTGCCTTGCTGGTGTTAAGTCTCCACCCCAAAGTGAACGTGGGATGTTTTTTACATATACTTTTGCTCAATGCACGTGCCCCATCTTTCTTCATGAACAGTCATCAGTTTTCCCGCCCTTTTCATCAATATGTAGGTAATCTCAACCCCCATGATTATAAAAAACTTGTTCTCTCCGCCTTCAGGGAAGTGGATTTGAGACTCGTCCTCCGGTCTCCTGGTTTGGCTGCTTCTCAAATAGCCCCTTTCCTTGCTACATACCTGATGTCTCAGTGACTGGCTTTCCCGTGCATCCATCAGAAAGGTGGATTGGGGTTTGGTTACAGTAGTCCTTAAAGTCAGGTCCCTGGGTGTCATCAGCGTCACCTGAAATGTGGTTAGAAATGCAGATTCTCAGGCCCCACCCTGGGCTTACTGAATCCAAATTCAGGGGATGGAGCTCAGCAATCCGTTTATATATATATATATATATATATATATATATATATA
>NC_048218.1:158203316-158268422 GCF_002007445.2 Ailuropoda melanoleuca
CCCCATTCTTCAATCCATGTCTATAATTTTTAAATACAATATTAGTAAAAAAAACTATTAAGTAAAAAAACTAGTTATATATAACATATATATGCGTTTATATATATATATATATATATATATATATATATATACACACACACACACACACACACACATGCATGCCCCATCTTCTTTATCTATTCATCTATTGATGGGACACTTGGGTTACTTCCATAATTTGAATATTGTAAGTAATACTGCTATAAACATAGGAGAGCATGTATCCCTTTGAATTAGTGTTTTTGTATTTTGGGGGTAAATATCCAGTAGCATAATTAGTGAAATAAGTCAGTCAGAGAAAGACAAATGCCATATGATTTCCCTCATATGTGGAATTTAAGAAACAAACAAATGAGCAAGGGAGAGAGAGAGAGAGAGAGGGAGAGAGAGAAAACAAGAAACAGACTCTTAACTATAGAGAACAGCCTGATGGTTACCAGGTGGGAGGTGGGTGGGGGATGGGGGAAATAGGTGATGGAGGTTAAGGAGTGCACTTGTGATAGTGAGCACTGGGTGATGTCTGTGATGTATGGAATTGTTGAATCACTATGTTGTATACCTGAAAATAATAATAACACTATGTTAACTGTACTGGAATTAAAATTTTTTAAAAGAAAGAAAAAATAGTAAAATTGTGTGTGTGTGTACATAGTCTTGAGAACTACTGTTGATTGGGAAGGAGTAAAGGAGGTATAAGATGGGGGTGGGGCTACTTTCTGAAGCTATGATGTCATCCTTATATAACTTACTGTCCTTTTATGAAAACTAGGGTTGGTATTTCTTCTAGACTCTTTTTTTTTTTTTTTTAAGATTTTACTTATTTGACACCTAGAGAGAGAGAGAGTGAGAGAGCACAAGCAAGAGGAGTTGCAGGCAGAGGGAGAAGCAGGCTCTCAGCTGAGCAAGGAGCCCAACATAGGGCTTGATCCCAGGACCCTGAGATCATGACCTGAGCCTAAGGCAGACGCTTAACCCCCTGAGCCACCCAGGCACTCCCCAACTAGACCTTACTGCAGCAAAGTTTCGACATCTTTTGAAAGGGTTTCAAATTCAAGGAATCGAGCCAGTAAAATTAACCATGGTGTTTGCAAGAATACCTATGGACATTCTCATTTACTTCCATCTGCCTTTAGTTCACTGCATAACAGAAATAGAAAACCATTTCCTTTTTTTTTTTCTTTGACTATTACCTTAAAGCTGTAATTAATAAACCATTTCCTTTTTTTTTCTTTGACTATTACCTTAAAGCTGTAATTAATAAACCATCTGTTGCAGAGTCCGTGTGGGTGTGAATTCACAGATCCTTGACACTAAATACATTCCAAATAATATGATATGGAAAGTTTGAGGGTGGAAAGTAGATAAAAATGAAATTTAGATACGATGCATTTTGATACACAATTTACTCTTAAGTCATTAATCAAAATGCATATTGATGCATCATATTCTAGACACCCTCTCATGGCCACAGGGGGCTCTTAATACCTCTGTGTTTTAGCAATTATTACAATAATGAATTCATCTTTATCCAGCGGCGAAGGGGACTTTCCCAGTTGTGAAAGAATGCAACCGCGAGCACAACTTTATAAGGGAAGATACTACATAAAAGCCACAATTTGTCAATAAAATAAAAATCTAGACCTCCCAAGATTCACACTTAAAGGAGTATTCCTAGTTGGGAAGGACTGATGACTAATGAAAGCATCCCTTGTGTCTCACTTTCCTTTGACGTTTCTTGTGATCCCTGCTGTCCTGCACATATCGGCTTTCGAGTGACGCGCCGTGTCAGCTCCCTTGAATAAAACCTCTTCCTCTGATGTTCTTGGCACAGATGAGTACGCAAAGCTAGAGATTTAAAAGGAATGAATAAGAAATGAACTTCTCTGATAAATAAAGGCAAAATTTTGTTCATGGCAAAATTAGTTTTCTCTATAGCTTACTGATCCAATCCCCTGATGAAACCCAGGGGATAAAATACTCTTGCCTCAATTTCTCACTTATAGCTCCCTGCCTGTCTCCAATAACCTCATAGATTTTCCAACCTCTTTACATCCAGGGTACGGAGAGCTCCAGTTATCTCTTTAGTTGTCTGGGATCCTTCTGCATTCCCGTCTCCAGGGCAAGCACATGCCTTTGCTGGTGACCAACATTTTTGTTGAAGCTGCTTTCGTCGCTCACTGCTGCCATCTTGGTGAGCAAGGCTGGATTTCACCAGCTGGTTCAGGGGCAGGCAGCCCTGCTAAACAAATTCAAGGGCCTAGAATGCGGTGACTAGCTGTAATGGTCAAAACTTGACAACTGCGGAGATAAAGTCTCAGGTTCAAATGCAGGAACCAGAAACCGAAAACAAAGCACTGCCACAGAACCAGAAATTTGGATCTGAAATCAAAAGAAGCATAACAAATAAAGGGTAGTGGTTCCTATAGGATGGAGTTGTGGTTTTATGGGCTTGAGGGTGTATCAGTTGCATGATTTGGTTGAATGGCTCTAAGACTCATGGGTACAGCAAGAAATGACCTTACCTTTCAGGTGAAATATTAATAATGTCTGACCTGTTATCCACATTTCATATTAAATAAGTTATATTAATATGATAGAGGAATACTCACATTTATAGACGATCACATTATAATAACACTTGATAAATGGTTGTCACCTGCTGCACTGCCATCCTTTTTGCTGATAGATAGCAACAGCTAATATTACCACTACTTACTCTATTGTGACTTGGAAACAAAATCCTTTCCAGCAATTTATTTTAGAAGACCTAGAGACTTTTTAAAGTTTTTTGTCAGAGGTTGATGTAAAAGTATTGATATAATTAGAAGATAGACAAGACACAGAAGTCCAGATCTCAAAAGGCCTTTTAGATATTAATGAGGGGAGTGCACATCTAGACAGCATAGGGCCCTTAGGAGTACATTTGTATGAGTAAGACTGAGTGTTACCCCTTTCCTTGGCTGATTTACTGTGAGGGACAGAGTGAGGGATGGTTGGGTCCCCCCTGAAAGGAATTCTGTAGCTTTTCTTTCCTGAGCAATGATCTTGGAGAGCACGAGGGATATCTTCTAGCACTCCATTAGGATGTTGTAAAATGACAGTGGAGGACCTCGGTCTTAGTGAGTAGGTGAGGACTAATATCCTAATTGATTAATAAGAAGAAGCAGTCTTGAGTTCTGATTCGTTAAGTTTAGTCAAACACTTGATGCAAATGTGACAAGATTTTAGGATTTTCTGTGAAGCTTCAGCCAAATTCTTGAGTCTCTCTGGCAATTTTCAGTAACACAATACATTTTGGCTTTTGGGGTGGGGCTTGCAATGCATTATGTGGCTAAGGGAGGGGAGCCTCTGGGTGTTAATGAGGAAAAAAACTTCAAAATCAGCAGTCCCTAGTTGATGTGAAGGAAAGTTTAAAGACGGAACCTAGTTCTTAAGGATTTCTAGTTAGATAAAGGCTATGTGCCTATAACTAGTTAATGTAGACAATACTGAACTATTAAAATATAGAAATCAATTTGTTTAGATTGAAAGTTTGACTTTTTACAATATATTTCTTGGGAAATACATTCCTAGTAAAAGATTCTTGTATTTAGTAAATATTTCTCCTGGCAAAAAGTATAAAAAAAAAAAAACTTTTGTATAATTTTACTAGGCATCCACATTTCAAGCAATTTCTGAATTGGTTTCCTCTGCTCTGAGGAACTCGCGACCTGTGATTTATGGTTTTGGAATAATTGAATTTCTTGGCTGTCACATACTTTGAGTAAGAAATATTACATATGTTTCCAGAAAAATGATTTAAGGAAGACAAGAATGAAGTGATGCCAAGTTCGGAAACTTTATTTGGAAACTGTGTTCTAACCAAATGGTACTTATGATGCTCTTATCTAACTTTCTGAAATGTATTTGCTAAATAATCTTTGGAAATGTAGCCTTGGACATACGGTTTCTAAACATGCCTCTTTGGAGCCTAAGTCCGTGAACAAAGTGGAGGGCCATGGATTGTTGTTCTCACCTTTCCAAACATAAGAAATGCAGAATTTTTCATTGACGCATGGTAATAGGCTGAATAAATTTCTTCAAAAATAGAAGTTACACAACATCTCATTTTACCTGTCAAACATAAAATATTTAGTTATTTAGTGGAATATTTCCATGCACAGAATTTTATTTTTAAAACATGAAAACTCTGGCAACTTTTAGACTTTACTATGGATTTGACCATAGTAAAAAACACAAAAAAACTGCATTTTTGCTAGTTTTTCTCAGTCCATGGATTTAACTGTTCCATCAACTTCAAATTCCCTGGAGAGTTTACCTATTTTTTTCACATTTATTATAACAATAACTGGTTGAGTGAGGGCTAAGGACAGTTGCCCTCTCTGTGGTTTTGACTAGCATTGTCCATTAAGACTTTCCGAGGTGCTGCTGTCCCTATGTGGCTCTTCAGCACTTGGATGTGGCTAGCTCAGTTCAACTGAGAAACTGAATATTTAATTTTGTTTTAATTTATATGTACATTTAATCACACGTGGTTAGGTTAGTGGCTACTGTATCAGATAATACAAGTCGTTTATGACCCCGAGCAATTCAAGTCTACACTTGCAAGTAGCATTAACATTGGCTGCTCTGGATTGTGGTCTAGGGTTTTCCTCAGTGGTTCTCAATTAGGAGGCAATACTTACCTGCCAAAGAGGTGAAATTTTGTTAGGACATTTTTGTTTGTAACACCTGGGGTATTCTCCTGACATTTAGTAGATGGGGGATCAGAGATGCTTAATGGCCAAAAATGCATAGGGCAGTCTGCACAAGGAATTACCATCCACCCCGAATGCCAGTAGCAGCAATTTGACAAGCACAACGTCAGCAGAGTGCTCTGAATATTGTGGTTCCATCTGTGAGATCCCCTGCAACCTCAGTCCTATCTATAGCTAAATCTGTCTCCTACAATGTGTATCTTGTCAACGTCCGCCTCCCCAGGACCTCACTTTCTCATGTTCATTTTGTCCTGCATCTTCAACCATTCCCTCTCTACATTTGAACACACTTTCATCTTTCCCATCTCAGAAAATACCCTGTCTGAATTCCATATCCACTAGCTGGGACTCTCTCTGCCTCGTCATTCACAGCACCCTGTCCCCTGCTAATGTCAGAACCTAGTGGGGGAAACTACTTTTTTCTATCATGATGAAAAGAGAGTTCACACCATATGCAGTTTTAAAGCACACCATTTTATTACATAGACATATCAATAGAGTCATCATACCATGTTCCACTTCTAAACAATTGTATATGTGTGTGTGTATAAACACACACACATGTTTAAAAATTTCTAAGCAGAGTCCACTTTTATTCTTTTATGCTTATAATAACTTCACCTTTTTGTAGCTAGTTTCTACAGCACACTACCACACTAGCGCCACATATTTGTTTCCTAATTTACTTTCCCCCAGGATAGGCTCACACACTAAAACTGTACTGTAGTCACTTAAAGTATTCTAGTTCATAGGTCAATTTATTGTGAAAATTAAATTTTCAAGTACTTGAACAATGTCTTCCTAACATCCCCTACTTATCTCAGAAAGAATCACTCTATATCCCAAATAAATCCCTCTACATAACTGAGCCCTGAAAATATTGGGTTAAAAGAACTACATTTAAAGGTATATCTCTATCTGGTTATATACACAGTAGACTATTTGGATAATTGTCATGATTGCATCTCTTCTTAATTCTATATCGAAGCAGTGATATGCCTACTTTTGTCCTTTGATGGGTGATTTCATAAATTATTTCAAAAGGCATTAAAACATCTTACTGATGTATTAGAACTCTGTATTATACAAATGTGTCTACAAAGAAATGCCACCTAAAATTAGAGTCAGTGGTTATCCCTTCAGTACAAAACTACATCCTTATGTAAATTCAGTAGAGCCATATATATATACAAAATATCTGCATCGTGGAGTTTAGATTTTCAGCGATAAAGACTGTGCCTGTTTGTGGCATCAAAAGAACAGTGATAATGGTGATGTGAGGCTGCATTTATGGGCAACTTCTGTAATCTATCAGATAATGAAGTTATTCATATGAGTTAGGAGGCTTCAAACACTGCACCAAACAACCATAGCCCAGCTATTTCTTTTGACTATATACAGCCAGAATTTTTTTATGAGTCGACTTAAATAGGGTAGGTGATGACCATGTTGCTCTTAAACTAGAAGACCCTCAGATTTCCATTAACTGGAGTTATTATTTTGTTATCAAAATTAAAACCCATATTTTGTTTCTAAATTATAACATGTTCTCATCCTGAATATTAAAGGTTGAATTTACCTGTGGTTCAATAAGTAACTCATAAAAATGGCCTGAAAATTGATTAGCTTTGGGGAAAAATAAAAGTATACAATACAGTGAGAACCACATATTTTAAGATATTAGATTTCTTTATCTGTTGCCAGAAGTTGTGTTCTCATAAATATTTTCAAAGACCATGCTATTTTCTTGCCTATTCATATTGTCATAGATGGCTATTTTAACATTTCATTATGGACGAGAAGGACTTACTCTAACTATATAAATGCAAGCCTATCTTTTTATTTCCTTCTACAAAGAACTCTTTCAGGTTCTTTGGATATATGTATTCTTAAAAATGATCTGTCTATATTATTTCACATAACTTATAAAATTTTAAAAGACCTAAGTTAAATTCTACCAAAGCAAATTGTAACTTTACCTTTTGGGCATACATCATCTGTCCTTTTATATAATTTAACTGGGCTGTAAATTGTTTGAAATGTAAGTATCGTTTATGGCCATACCACCCTGAATGCGCCCGATCTCATCTGAAATGTAAGTATCATGAATAATCACAAGTCATTATGTATATATTTATAAATGTGGAAGTATGTGATTTAAAGTTGTGTTTATAAATCAGTATTAATCATTGTTATTACATAAATACCATAATAATAAAATAGCCAAATAAGTAATCTATCTTTATATTACACTATTCAGATCACTCAACTCCATAAATATCAGTCACAATGATATTTACCCACAGCAGACATAATAAAAAGAAAAAAATGAACAAATTTAGTAGAAATCAAACGTGTGATTTTGTGGGCATAGAAAAGCCTTGAAAAATTGCTTTCCCATCTCTTTGGGAATAGAATCTTGATAATACCCCAACAGCATTACAATTTCGTTCTGATTACCTATTTACATTCATGAATGCTATAAATATATGCTGTATATATTTTCTATATTTACAGTATATATACACACACATACACACGCATACTTTATTTTATTCTTAGGCTCATTCATGAACATGCAGATCAATCTGCACGGTATAATCAAAACATATTTATTTTCCTTAAATGATATTCATTTATAACTTTTCACCCTTGTGTAAAAATGCAAAAATATCATACAGATTAGTATGGTCTCTCTCTAAAAAAAATTTCTTTTTTATGCTTTAGGGTTGGGGTTTTTTTGTCATTTACAAATAAATTATGAAATATAGTTCATTCACAAATTGGAAATAATTATAATGTTTTTATAACAAGGCATTACTGAGGTTTTGAATTGTGGTATTCTTGAAGCCATTGTCTTTCAAAACAAAGACATCAATAAGTTATTGTTATTTCTTGATATTTGCACTTTTGATTATTTATATGAAATATGTCATTATAAATCTAATACTCATGCTAGTCAAACAGTGTTTTTGTAGAATATGAATCTTTCTGTTTATTTCTCCTTTTTTTTTTTTTTTCCTGAAAAGTCTTTCGAACAATCTGGAAAGTCTGTTCAAATTACTGCCAGAATATTTCTGGAAAGTTCTCACCCAATTAAAAAAGCTGAAGAAATAAGTGAGGCAAAACCAAGGGAGAATGATTATACTGGGTGCTCATGGAAGATAACAGCAAATGCAAGAACTATTTTAATGTTATCGCCTAGTCCTTTGGTATTTTCTTTCCTCATGAAAATCCTAAAAAATGTTCAGTTCTTTAAAACATTGATTATACTCTTCCATTAAATATCAGTTGTGGTCCTCCATTGCTCATGTTGTCTGTCATTTCCTGTTAGGAAAATAAGATGAGTTAGTTAAAATTTACTTCCACAGTAAGATATTGATTTGGTTAATGGGTTTGCAAAACATAAATTTCAAGCCACTGAAAAACTTGCTGAGTTTGGGGGAAGGACAAGGATTGCTATTGTTGTTGCATTCGAGAAAATGAAATTTCATGGCTTCTTGGAGCACATGAAAATGCTGAAATGATAGTCTGTTAGACCAAAGTCGTCTACACACAAAAACAGTTCAATCTGTCCCCAGTCCCCTGAGTCTCTCCTTTTGTTTCTCAACTTTATTTTGGAAAGACCTCACCTAGAAAGAAGAAAATGGTTAAATGCCTACAATTTTCCCCCTTGCATTGGCTTCTCTGTCGAGCATGTCAACAAAGTGCCAACATATTCTAGGGGTTACCTCATTCTATAGAAAAGTGTGTGGCCTTTTTGCAAAGAACTGAAATAGGCCCACAAGGGGATCATTGCGTATATGTAATGGTGGATCACAAATAAATCACAGTGGGGAAGATTGGTTTCCATGACACTATCACTCATACAGGAAAAAAAAAAAAAAAAGCCCAACCAACAAATAGTAAAATCTCTTAATATGTTTCTTAAGGGATCAATTACGAGGATGTTAATAAGGAAAACTACATGGAAGGCAAATGAAAATTTAGATAGAAAGGATGAACTAACATAAGTTCCATTTGCAATTTGAGAAAATGTTAATTTAAGAAAAACTTAGATGTTTTGAATTCATATGTTTTATTGAACGTTAAACTCCTCCCTAAACATTAAAAGGTAATGAGATGTGAAACCCATTCACATTTATAATGGTTAGTCCGCCATATTATAAATAATATTTAGGCAAAAATATCTAAAAATCCTTTCATACCCGAACAAGCCTATTTGCAAAAGTGTAGTAAAGAAAGTTCAAATCCAAATTATTGCTCATTTATCTCAAGCCTATCAGTTTATATTTGATTTCTGTTTGGGAGAATTAGAAATGTTTGCTTTTGTAAGCTTTAGAAATTCTTGCCAAATATTTATTTGAAAAGTGAAAAGGTATACATGCCCTATTTTGAATCTCTTCTCTTAGAAAATTCAATAGAGGAGATGGAATAGAATAAAGATGCTTGCTTCTCGTTTTGGCTGGGTTGGAAAGATACTTAGGAAGAGGATCCATGGGGGACTAGAAGGTAGAAATTGGCCTGGTTTTTGAATTTTGCTTTTGAAAACTTTGTTGTCTTTTGAAAGATGTGGTAGAACTTCTTCCAAGAAAATTCGGAGAAAGGAGACAATAGGCACTGGAGATGTGTCCTGTTCTCACATCAAGATGTGTCTCTCCAGGCAAAGTTCCTGGTCCCTTCCAGGTCCTAAGGAGTTTTCTCATGCCTGGGTATCCATTATATCTCCCCAGTAAGGTGCCAAGGAAATACAAGAAAAAAGCCTAGAAACTCAAACTCCTTTAGGGTAAAGACTCTGACATAAAGTGGAAAAGGTCCTTTGGCACCAGCAGCCTGCTTCTGTGGCCTGGTGATGATTCAGTGACTGGCTCACTGCGTATGCACATGGTAAGAGCAGGTATGGAAACACAGTGGGGTTGTGGGGCTGAGGTTAAGTTCATAGGCAGGCAACATGACTTGAGGCTTCATTCAAGAACTCACTGTGGGTGGCAAGTTAAATAGAAACAATTCTTCAAAACGATCTTTAACAAAATTTACTCATACACCCTTTTCTATTTCTCATACTACTACAAAAACAATTTCCCAGTGAATTTATAGAAGTAAGATTCTTAGGTGCTTGTTCTCCTAAAATGAATTTGCATTCAAAATAGTAGCTTAAAAACCATAAAAACTAATCTAATGTACAATATTTTATTGCAGGATTAAGAAAAAAATCCAGTTTTTAAAAAAATCTTACAAAAAAAAGTGCTTTCCTCGCTAAATTCCCACTAATATGGACACAGTAAAATCAAGGGTAGAAAAAAAGAGCAGGGGNAATAAATAAAAAAAAAATCTAAAAAAAAAAAAAAAAAGAAAAAGAAAAAAAAAGAAAAAAGAGCAAAAATTAAGGTTTTAAATGCATTAGGATTTTTAGTTTATTTGCAAATAGGCATGTCCAATTTGGCAAGAAGAATATACTCTAAATTTGGGCAGGACGAAATATGACTATTTGCAAGTGGATACACTTTCTGCCATTGGCCATAGTATCAATGTGACTTTCTGCGTTTCCAATTATATTGCTTAACCAAAGCAAGAATGGCGACTGTATATTTTTAGCAACCCAAAGTATAGGAAATAAATGTGAAATGTAGCACATCAGAAAATTTTGTAAAAAGAAAGCCTCATACAGCATGTTTACTGTATTAGTGTCAAACTTACGTTATCCGCTCATGCAATTTTGGCATGAGGGAGATACAGTTTGTCTTCATCAGACGCACCTATTATTAAAAACAAAACTCTGGTCTGTGAATGATGGTTTTGAGTCAGAATCATGATGTAGCAGATAATAAAGGAGTCATGAATCATCCAAGCAGAAATGTGTTTGGATGCTTACGGGAGGCTGAATATTTTAAATACTCAACCAACTTTCAAGCTGCAAGACTCTGCCATGTAGGTTTTATGTTGGGTCCTCAAAGTAGTTCTCATGAAAGTGATACTTTGAGGAACAACAAACATCACAGCATCAGTCCAGACTGATCTGCTGACATCATGGCTTCCTAGGAGAGGCATTGCTTCCTGCGGTGACATTACGACATGGTAACTCCCTAGAAATCAGCGTACCTTGTAGGTAACTCTGGTGTCGGGGGCACCACCGGGCAGCTGGGCAAGTCGGTTATTTCAATAGCCCTCAATCTCTAATATAAATATAACAATCATATAATAAATATTGCACAAACATATACACAAGAAAATCTAAGTCACAGTAGAATAAAAACAGAGCACAAAGGAGCCACTATCCAAATACATAATGGTAATCTATTTTTAACAACCCATTTCTTTAAATTATCAGTCCTGCTAATTGTATCATAAATTTTTTTCAAAGAACATGTGTACATCTGTTTCAAATTGCTTTTTTCATGGAGCAATTTAAGAATATCTACTTTCTTTATTTGAATGTATTGATTGCATACAAAATGGAATCACTTAAACCTATAGAATATTTTTTCTTCAAAATTACAAGAAGAAAATGCAGTAGTAACTCTTGCTAATCTGTCTTCTAATCTGTGGTTGTGCTCTTTTATTTCCATGATATCAAGTGAAATATGAGTGGTCATTATCTTAGTCAGTTTATGTTACAGATGTTTTATCTTTTCCTTCATAGATCCAGTAACAGGAACTGAAATTAAGAAATATGTGCAAAATGTCATAGAAAGACAGCTCACTACATCATTTGTCCTTCAAGCAATAAATGTTACTTCCTGTTTGAATGAGTTTCATGAACCAATTATGCAAGAATATTATTTAAAATATAGGCAAAGCTATGCAAATATGCATAAAGTTTAGATGAGAATTTAATGAAGCTTTAGGCGGATTGTAATATCTGCACTGGTAGGCAGGGCTTTTTGTTGCCTTATTAAAAGGTCCTTTTATGCCTCAAAATCTAATTTACATAATCAAATGCATCTCCTTAGAAGCCCAAGAGGTGAGCTAGAAAGGGGAATTCATCAGATTTCTAAAACTGGCATTACTGAGTTGAGAGGGTATTTAGTTTATGTGTTTCTCCTCAGTACAATACATAAAAATCCATATTTATAAGGCATTCAATATTTTATGAAATGCTATTTTAGGAACTGTGTTTTGGTATAGAGAGCTATGAAATTGTAGAAAACAGGTGTACCCAAAATAGCAGAGAAAAAAGTAATAAAAAATTCCCATTCTTAGCCCAATGGGGCCAAAGTTTTAGAAAATCCAATTCCTCCAATTCTCATCTAAAGCTGCCAGTTGATTGGCCAAGATTCGGCTGCAGTCTCCGTCACATGCTAGCAGCGAGCCGAAGAGGCACAAAACTCACTTTCTCAGCCATTTCGTGAGAGTGGTGCAGCGAATGCTCCCTTTCCGAGAACATCCTCCTCTGTTCGTAGCTGGCCAGCCGGCAGGTGAGCCAGGAAGACAGCGTGCAGCCGCCGATCCCGATGCACGCAAGGGACATGGAGGCGAGATGCAGAGGATAGAGGGACGAGGTCTTCTTTGTCACTGCCCGAAGGAACTGAAAATTCAGGATGCCCCCAATGAGGCCGCAGATGCAGCAGGCAGAGAAAAGGATCATCTGATAAGAAAACGAAAGGGAGCGTCAAAGCTGAGGAAGCCGAGCTGAGCAGAGCACGGGGCGCTGTCCCACTGCACCAAAGGCAAGATGCTTTGCGCGCTTCTCAGAGGACAGAAGCCAACCTTTCACCAGGTTTCTGTGCAATCGGACTCAAGGGGAGGAACACAGTGTTTCAGAGTTAATAGCTGACTGTATAAAGGCCAGGGATACATCTTTTGAAAACGCTGAAATAAGCAAAATTTGTCTTCAAGGTAGATTCAGATTGGAATCATACTTACTTACTATCTATCCTGTGCTTTCTATGCTAGGAACTTGAACACATCCCCTCTCAATGAACCCACCCAGCAAACCTCTGAGAGAAATCGTCATACACATTTTGGACAGTGAACGGGGAGCAGGTAACCCTCAAGCTGAGGGACTGAATCCAGATTTTCTGACTCTAAATCCAGTTTCACTATGTTAACCCCCTTAAAATACCTAAATATCTTCTCATTGAGCTGTCGTGAGTTCCACCGAATTTCAGATCTTTATACTTCTCTAAGTGATCCTGGGGAATTTGGTTACTCCTCTTTTGCATTCCAAGGAGTTTTATTGTGTATCTATATCCCAAAGGATAATTTAGGGACTCCCTGTGAACTGGCCCTTTATATTACAAATCCTTTGTTACTCTGTGGCACTACAGTGAAGAATACAGAATAGACATCCCCAAAATACTGTCTGGTTGTTTTGGGGAAACACAGGATGTGGCTTTGCTTTTGATCCTATTATTGGTTTGATCTGCATCTCTATTAAGAGACCTCAGGGGTTTTATTCTACCTAAATATCATAAATTTAATTGAATACTCTAAAAGCTTTAATGATTTTATTTTGTATTTGCATTTAGTCTAAATTCCCCCATGGGCTTTCCTTATACTTTATAGTATGACACTAATTTAATTATCTACATTTATTTCCATTTTTCTCCAGAACACGGGCTCCACTCCAGTTCTCTCTTGCCAGTCCTACAGCTTGTTCATTCCCACCTCAATGATATTTTCCCTTTCCTGGAAATGACATTGCTTCTTTCTTAGACTCCTAGATGGAAGGCCCAAAGGCAGTCCTAACTTCTTCAGAAAGCCTTCCTGGATTTGCTGATCTCCTTTGGCATAATTCCATCAGGCAAGCCGCTATGTAACTTCATTTAGCATTTAATTTTACACTCTCAGGAATTATTTGCTGTTGACAGCTGAGTTTAGCAAGCATTTATTGAGCACCTAACATCTGTTAGGCTCCGAGTGAGGCAGCTGTTGGCATTACAAAAAAGAATAGCTCATAGTTATTGCCCTTGAGTACGCTGCAGTCTTGTGTGAGAGAAGATCCAACATTTCAACATGGCATGGCAAAAATTAAGAAAGAGGGATGAATTGGTTGCCCTTAGAATAGGGAGGAGGAGAATGTAGCCCAACCAGGTGTTTCAGACAAGGCTTCCCTGATAACATGTCATCTAAACTAAGTGCATGCAGTTCCCAGAAAAGGGTAAGGCCACAGATGTCTGAAATAGCATAATGAAATAGCATGGTGGGCAGAAAGAATCACAAGTAGTTTGTTTTGTTTCTCTAACTTATTTCGGCATCTTTATTGTGTCTGTCTCTCAGTATTTATCACCAAGACTGAAAATCCAATGATGGATGAGTATCTTTTTATGGTTGATTAAATATGATACTGAATATCAATGACCAAATAATTGAATCATCCCAAATGGGAACCTGTTGCTTCCAGTTTCACATAGAATCAATATACTACCTTTGAAATATGTTCAGATAGCATGCAGTTTCTTGGGAAATATTTTGGTGTTGACTCATTCTCAGAAAATATGGGAAGATGTTACATTCTGGGCTTCAAACAATGAATACTATTAGTTAAGAAAGTAAATGACAAATTATTTGACTATTATAAGAAAACATGTTAGTCTCATTGTTCTTGAAAGGCATGACACTTCATTAACATGCGCAAACAGAAAATTCTCATCTAGGAATTAAAATGTTAACATCTATACCCACATTTATAACCATATATGATTTTCAGATCTCACCAGACTAGAGAATTTAGACTCCAGAGATATTTGGAGTGGAGAAATTATCACGCAATTTGATTGAAGGGTAAAGAATCCTTGATAGCTAAATGGCATCTATGGGAATATCAGAGGGTAAAAGAGGTTAAAGTAAACGGTAGTTTATAATAAGTTCAGCTCTTATGATTTTTTAAATAACTCTTAAGAGAATTAGACAGAAAAAAGACACTAGTGCCTTTTTAAAAATTCCTTCTCTTCCCTTCTCCTATGAACTGAATATTTGTGTACCTCTAAGTACAAATGTTGAAGTCGAATCCCCAATAATTAGGTCAGGAAGGTGGAGTCTTCATAAATAGGGTTGGTGTCTTTATAAAAGAGATTCTAGGGCGTTCCCTTTACCCTTTTGCCACATGAGGACACGGTCAAACATTTGCAACCTGGAAAAGAACCATACCAGAATCTAGCTACACAAAGTGGGTCCCTAGTCTGGGCCCAGCCTCCAGCACTATCAGAAATAAATTTCTGTTGTTTATAAGCCACCCAGTCTATGGTACTTTGTTGTAACAGCCCAAATAGATGAAGACATCTCCCCTCCCTTTCCTTCCCACGTTCCCTTTCTCCTCTGCCTCTCCCTATTTTCCTCTCCCTCCCTCATTCTTTCTGTCTTTGCCTGCTCATTCTTTCTTTTTTTCTTTCTCTCTCTTTCTCTTTTTCTCTTTCTTTGTTCTAAGTTTCAGAAATTGTTATTATATAGCCATAAAGACTCCAGTAAAATAAAAGTAGAGACAGAACGAAGGCCATGACTAAAAAGTGATGGAAGATTCATAGATGCAAATTACAAGCCTCCAAAAATTTGTATCTAATGCTTTCCCTTTTTAGAATTTTAAAAAATTCCATCTCACATGTCTAAAGCAATGGGTGCTTCATTTTTTAGTCACAAGAGATAGCCTTGCAAAAAAAAGATGTGATTAGAAAAACTAGTTAAACAAAAATAACGAATACTCCCATCCCTGCCCTCCTCAGATAACTGGCCTACCCCTGGAAAACTCTTTTTAGGATCAAAGACCGCTTTCTAGGGTCCAAGTGTAGTATAAATTTTGCCAACTTATAAAGGTCTATGATCTTTCCTATTGAACACAAAAAAATAAACAAGGCTTTCTCCCTCTTTTGAACTCTCAAAAAAACATCATGGAGGGAAGTGGGGAATCCACCCTTCAGCATACAGAAGTTCTCCTCCAGCCATTATCAGAGTTAACTGGGAGCATGTTCCATACCCCGGAAACCCATGACAGTACTGTAAAACATCTGAAAACACTTACATTTGCATTCACAGTAATAAAATAAAATTAAATAAAAAATTCGTTGGGAATTAACTGTAACTATAACAACACAGCTGTTTTGCTGCATCACAAAATTGACTTCACAGTCAAAGCCAGTAATCTGTAGGCCCAGTTCCACATTTAAATAGTTAAATTTCCCATGAACTCAAGCCATGTCTTTTTTAGCTTACTGAAGGATTCATGTGAGTGTCTGGGAGTCTATAAACTGGGAAAGTGGAGATTGTCAACCACAACAGTCATTATGGGTTGCGTATACATGCATTTAAAGAGTATATCAAAGCTTTTCTTTCTTTTTCTTTTGTCATAGTCTCTAATAATCTTGATGGTTTGGTTTTGTTTTTGTTTTTTGTTTTTTTTTGAAAATGAAAAAGCCAGGATTTATTTGTCAGTCCTCTTTTCATCCTAAATGAGTAACATTCACTATGTGAAAGTTGGCTTGTCATCATTTCCACTGTCGGATTCCTACATTTCAAATACCTCAATGCAAAATACAAGCAAGGCAGAAACTTACGACAAGTCCAGATTTTTTTTTGGCGCACAATATTCCACATATGCCACAAAGAAGAAACTGCAAGGGAAAAGAATAAAAATTATTCTATATTCAAAGATAGGAAACCTCTATTTTTTTAGATTATAGCTCACTCATGACACTTGCTCCAGGGAAGCTTGAAAATTTTACATTCCCATTAAAAGCTAGAAAGGAAAATACCTCATTCTAGAATAGTAAGAGATAAAAATGCTAACTTTAGTGAAAATGTATCCTTTTGCAAGGTTGATATAGGCAATCGTGGGACTTAAGCAAAACCTGAATCAGTTTTACACCAGGTAAAATTATGAAGTAAATAAATTTAGAGTTTGTTTCCTCCCATTTTCTTTCACTATCTTCTTATCCCTTTCTACTTTCTTAGGAAGAGAAGTGGTGTTATACATTCATTCATAATTGATTTCTAAGCAAGTAGAAATCAATGGGCTCTTACTACACGTAGTGAAACTCACACAAACAAAAAGATAAGGCATCAGAAAGGGAGATATTCTTCTTTAGAGACATTCTTTGTACCTCTCAAACTATGTCAGGTAAAATGCTGACCTCCTCATCCTACCAGAAATACAGTCCTTGTGGATATGTTGGAAGAACTCAAGGAGATGAAGCTTGATGGCATGTCATTTCTTGTAAATAAGCACTTGGTGACATAATCGCTTTACAAAGCAGATGCATCAAATAGTCTACCAATGACACACTATTAGGTAGTTTGGCTATTGGAAAATGGTAAGTCATTTAAGTTGGTTAGTAACATTTAGAGCCATTTGAATGCGCATTTTTACATACATCTGGCTGGAAGCAAACCATATAAATAAAATAATACAGACATTAATAAATAATAAGCCCACTAAGGGCTTTCAGACTAGCAAATAAAGCTTTGAATGCAGTTAAGTTTTTCCTTTTGATATTCTTTTAAATTGTGCTATCTCCAGTCAGAACTAATAATATAAACGGTCTTAAGTGAATTTCACATATGGGTAGACTTTTAAATATATACATAAAAATATTCTAAGAATTATCTGAAATAAATAAAATGCTTGTGAGAAACAACAACAAAATTTGATAAAGAAATAATGAGTTAAGCAAGTTTTCCTTTGCAGGGATCTTTCCATCTAAGGCAATGATGCGGCAAGACAGATCAGAAAACACAAGGTTATATAAGAATTTGTTTATAATATAGATGATCTTTCAAATTAATGGGAAAAAGATCAAGATCCAATGGAATTAAGGCAGTTTACAAACCTTCCCTAATATCATACACCAAAATGTCCATGAAACAGTTTGAATATTTAAGTGTATAAAAAATAAGTATAGTAACATTCAACAAAGTTAAATATTTATGTAATTTTAGAGGAATGGGAAGGATTTACTAGACATAACAGCAAAGTCACAGACCAAAATGGAAAATACTTACAAATATTAATACATAAAATGATATTTTTGAGAGTAAAAAATAACATACCTCTCAAAAGCAAAAAATAAGTTGGGATCATAATTAGAAATCCTATGACAGACAAGGGTTAACATACTATATAAATTGATCTAATAAAATAATTTAAATACCTTAAACCATGAGAAGATAAAAACTCAGAACTTTATAAACCTTGAATTCTTGCCTACTTTTCAGAAGTTTTAAAAAGCTACTTCTGAGTAACCCTTTGTCACCCCTCCTTTGTGTCCTGGGTCTCGATGAACTTGTCCTTGAGGACTCTGCCTTACCGATCCTGTCTCATGTCTATCAAGGCTGTGCACAAGCCGTTCCAGTTTGGACCAATTCTGTACCTCTCGGTGCTTCCCAGCTTCAGATCAAAGCCTCAGCATGTCCTTCTCCTTGCTTGCCTGACTAACCCATTATTCACCCTGAAAGTCCATTCACCCAGAACTCATTCCTGAAATAATTTGAAAGCAAAGTAGTATTGTGTTCCTTGGATCTCTTCTGAAATCTATAAACACTGCTATTACTTATTCACAGCCAAGCTCAAGGAGACCTCAGGAGTTTAAGCTGAGTTCTCCTTCCCACCCACTTTGTTAGAACATCGAGGTGGCAATAAAATTGCTTCCTTCTGTGGTCCACTAAGGAAAGGAAGTTCAGGGCTTGAGGCTGGGGGAAGGTAGAATACGAGGAGAATCAAACAATATATTTCTACTCCCAATCAGGCCTGGAGAGTAAATACTTCTCAATAGTTACTTCTGTGAGGGTATCCAAAATCCGCGTTCCCTGGAGGAAACTTGTAATCTGAGAAAAAATTTACCCATATAATGGGCAGTATATAAAATGACATTTATGAGGAGGTTTTAAGGGATGTTAGCTGAAATTTAGTCGTCACAGTTTATAGAGAAGTGTAAAAGAAGCAAAAAAGAGCAGTAAATGATCTTCTAATTTCACGGGCTCTCTGTACCCCAAGTCAGAGCACTGGAAGGGATCTTAAAAGATGATTTAATTCAGTCCTTGCGGTTTGCATGTGGGGAAGTTCAGGTCCAGACAGGCTTAGTGACTTACTCAAGGTCATTCATCAAGGTCACAGGTCACCCATGTAATCTACGTCTTTTTTAAGTGTCTTAGTTAATTTATTTCAAATAATGTCATGAAATGCTTTTCAAAAGCATTTTTCAGGACTAGTCCTGGGCATCATACTAGCAAATCCAACCAGAAGTGTTCAATGAACACCTGGTCATCTGTAATTGCTCTCTTTGCCCTTCCCATTGTTAGTTTTTGTTTTAATAAGAATGATTATAAAATCAATCAATTGTAGTACAGTCTACAATTAAGTGTACCTTAGTACATAGGGAATTTGTTTTGCTCAGTATAACTTTATCAAGGGTGCAAAGCACTCACACCACATTATGAAGCAAGTGAAAAACAAATCTCTATAAAGTAAAATTGATGGCTGGAGACATATATATCTGAATTAGATATACAATTTTACATGAGAAAATATAATTTTATTTCTAAGAAGACGGACTATTTAAACCCAGGGAGAGTTATTTGCTTTGCTTTTACTATGAAGTTATATAAATGAAGTGATCTAATAATAGGAAGAGCAACTATGTAATGAAAGTAATTAGCCCTCCAAGTGGAATTCATTTGATTCCAATTTAGATTAAATTCAATAGATAACTAAGGTTATGACTCATTATAAGGTGAAATGGAGCTATTATGGAAATAGCATTCTGTATTTTGAGTAGATTTTCTTCATGAAAGGTCCACGGAGCCTTCTGCTTTTGCTTAAGATGTAGAAAGAACAAAGATGTCATTCCCGCTTATACAATAAGAAAAAGCAGAAAAGCTAAGAGATTGATAACTTTGAGAGCCCATCAGAATGCTGAGGTCCAAGGCAATGGAATAACTGCAGTTCAAAGAGGAATAAGGCCCTCAAAGGAAATTCAGGACACATAAACTATGTCACTTGTTGCAGAGACAGGAGGAGGGGACATGGGTTGTCACATAAGTCGGAGTGTGGGGAGGGAGGGGAGGTGATGCAAAGCTCTGCTCTGTCCTTTAGGCTTCCTTTCTTATGAAGCAAATGCTTTAAGCCCCAGGAAAGGGGTGACAAAGCTTATCATTTCCAGGACGTATGCAAACATGGATTGCAACTCTAACTAGAGGAAATGTAGGAAAAGATATCTGCACCAAAGATAATCACTGTAACAGCACAATCAGTTCCTCACTAGAATGACTCTGCCTTTTGCGCTAACGGCCTAAATGAATATATCAAGATAAAATACTTAAGAGATTCTGGAAAAAAAAAAAAGTACATTCGAACTTTCGACATCTAGTCAAATTCTCATGCACACAAGAGATTACAAAAAAGACCGGATCATTTGGGCAAAAGCACTGTGATGGTCTGAATTATAGCTCTCCAAAGAGATGTATGTCCTAATCCCCAGACTCCACAAATGTTACCTTATTTGGTGGTGGTGGGGGGGAGTCTTTGCAAATGTGATTAAGAATCTCCCGTTGAGATTATTGTGGATTGTCCAGGTAGACCCTAAATATAATCACGAGAGTCCTTAAGAGGAAGAGAAGGTCAAAAGAGACAGAAGGTTCCAAGACGACACAGAGAGATACAGAGAGAGGGAGAGAGATGTGAAGAGTCCATGCTGCTGGCTGTGAAGGGGAGGAGAGCTGTAAGTCCCAGGATGTAGGCAGCCTCTGTGGGCTGGAAATGGATTCTCCCCGTGGCCTCCAGAAGGATTCTAGGCACACAGACCTATTTTAGATTTCTGGCTCCCAGAACTGCAAGAGAATAAATTTCTGTTGTTGTAAACCACTAAGTTTGTAGCAATTTGTTCCAGCAGCAATAGGAAACTAATACAGGCGCCCAAATATTTTACATGACACACTCTACAAGAATTACTAGAAGCTGTTCAGGAAAATAAACAGGGAAAGCCCTGAGATAAGAAAGAAATGTAGGAGAAAAAGCACAAAATCAAACAAAACAGTAAATCTTTTATATTAAAAAAAATTGACTGGAAAAATGAATATCTGTTTAGAATGAATATTCCCAGGCAATTTTGGCATGGGAGATGGTGAGGTGGGGGTAAAGAAGATGTAAGTAGTGTTCTAGAACTCCTATCATTTAGCAGAATAACAGAAAAGCTAACTAGTTCTAGATATTGACAGAAAAGTACCACTTTAAATTTGTGCATTTAAATATGGAGACTGAGAAAATAAAGAGAAAAATACAATTTTACAGTAAAGCTTGAACCAACAGATGTCAGGGAAATTTAAAAAAATGAAAGGAAATAAAGTGAAACTATAAAATAAATTGGGGGGCGCCTGGGTGGCACAGCGGTTAAGCATCTGCCTTTGGCTCAGGGTGTGATCCCGGAGTTCTGGGATCGAGCCCCACATCAGGCTCCTCCACTATGAGCCTGCTTCTTCCTCTCCCACTCCTCCTGCTTGTGTTGCCTCTCTCGCTGGCTGTCTCTATCTCTGTCAAATAAATAAATAAAATCTTTGAAAAAGAAAAAATAAATAAAATAAAATAAATTGGAATAAATAATTCAATAGTGTAAACAATCAGACTAAATGTGAATGTTTTCAATTTTCCTCATAAGAGGGAAGATAGAAAAGGGAAAAAACAGTTTACTAGGTGAAGGAGGAAAGGCGTTTGTTAAAAGATCCCTAAAATGAATAAATGAATAAACACCTCTTCTTTCCTTCTGCTTTTCTCTCTTTCTGTCTGCCTCTCTGTTTCTGTCTCTCTGTTTCGTTTCTGTTTTTCTCTCAGGATGACCTAGATGCTTGTTAATGAATTCTTTATTAGTATTTCTTTCTGTCCAAGAAAGTTTATTCTGGGAAAAGACTAAGAGTAAAAAAAAAAAAAAAAGGCTATTGTAGAATTTCTCAATTTTAAATTATGTAATGGAAAATGTTGAAACCATGGTTGTAATGGAAGCAGATAAAAACAGTGGCCAGAAAAACAAGCAAGTGTTGGGTGAAGGGGATTATGAAAGATGGTGGGCCAATCTTGTTTTAAGAGAGCTCATTAAAATTTTTGCCACATGACATTTAACCACCTCAGATGAAACAATTTTCACTGAAATTCACTAGCCATTACACAAGATGTACATACTAGAAAGTAGAAACGATGCTATTTCCCCCCCTCAAGATATTGAGCTTGAACCACAAATTGAACTTAATACTTTGATAAATTTTAATGAGTTACACAATTTCGTCAAAATTAATCTTCCTTTAAAATATATAGAAAAATTATCAAACAAACCCCACAAATATTAAATGTTGGGAGACTGATTGGAAAGAAACCTGTTTCTGGTTAAACAGTGTATTTCTCCTTGTACATAGATTAAAAGTTTGATGGTTTACTTTGCTACCACCAGTTCTTGGATATTTTTATCCTACTTCAATCATCTGTTCAAGAATGATAGCTGGAGTCTCTTAAAGGATTATTTTGTATTTTAGCACGCAAAGCGCTACTGTGCTAACGTGGTTCATATCTTCCCTGATACTGTGCTGATACCACAGTGATTTTCTGGCTGTCCTCATCAGATGAGTAGTTTTATTCTCAATTAAATATAATGAATCATAAACCACGACATATTAAAGTAGATGTAGCTTCCATGACCACCACATTTCATTTTGACTTAGAAAGGTTTTTTTTTTAGTTCGACACATTCATAATAGTGGCTGAAATAAAGCTTTTCTGTTCCGAAGCATTTTGATAGTCTCTTAATTCTCTAGAAAAAAAGGGGGTTGAAAAAGGGAATTTTCTTTCACGATGGCAAGTGAATGAAGAAAAGAAATTATGGAGCAAAGAAACCGTTTTGAGCCTCATGCTACATAAAAGTAAAATTGAGTGTGTTATTTCATTTGCTGTTATTGGTACTGTTAGGATGAGAGATCATCTATTTTTATATCCAACTTTGCCATAGCTCCTCAGACAAAGCTGTGCTGTTGAAGTTTCTAGATGACATGGTGGAATTTCAAACTGAATGAATGAATTAGTAGATGCGTGGATGAATGTAGCACATTATACATGGGGAGGAGCAGAAATTAATCAGATTTAGCCAATTCCAGACACATAACTGGGTGCAATCAGTCTTTTCACTGAATCAAATCCCATTAACTTCTTTTTTGTTTTTCTGAAACACTCATGATTGGTCAGATTAGGTTAATTCTCTTCTCAATGGTGGCATTTGAAAATAATGTGGATGGTATTGACCTTTTAAATGTCACAATCCTAGCTTTGTGGGTTTCAAAAGTCTCCTTCTCAAACCTCAGAGGTCCTTGAGATGTCAGCATGAGTAGACCTTTCTATTAAAAAAAAAAAAATCACTGAAAAAGATATTACCTCGACACTAAATGATAACTTCCAGAAGATCCTTTTTAAATGTGAGAAGTGACTTCCCAAACTAGAAAAGGTCATATTCTTTTCAATTTTTTTATTGATGTACAATTGACATGTAACATTAGAATAGTTTGTGTTCTTAATTATGTGAGACAAAAAATGGCTTGGGAAAGGGCCTTATGAGCATATATCCCAACTGTTGATTTATTTTCTCTCAATAGACACAGTATAGGTTTTTCCCCTTGGTAAAACTAGAAATTGGGCAGTGTCTCAACATTTTTAACTGAATGCTATTACTTACTATCACCTAGTCTGTTCTGTAAACTGCTCTGAGTGATTATAATTCAATCTCCCCTTTAAATACCCTTTAATGCAGACACTGTCATTCAACACACACACTATCCCATCACATTCAGACATTTGCTCCTGGAAGAAATCAGATACTTTTCCCTTCGTCAAGATCAAATAATGTAAAAAACAGTTAATAGGTATCACAAAAAGCTTCAGGACATTAAAAAATCAGAATATACTTTTTTAAAATGTAAGATCAATTGGTTACTTTGAGAGCCTTTCAAATACTTGGGTACTATGGCTGGCAAGCCTTTCTGTCCGAGAGCAGAGATTCTCAAGGAAGGAGAGGAGTTCTTCATTTTATGATTATAAGCAATGACCTGTCCTGGATGGACCATGATTAAAAGTAGATAACTACCATCTGTATGTCTTCCCTCCAGAGAAAAAGAGAATACAGTGGTAGGCAGAGTAGGGTCCCTAAAAACTACTTGATCAAACTTTAGAGCTTGTCACAATTATAACAATCTTGACCACATGAATCCTCCTTGAAATCCTTTGTAAGATCTCAAAGTGAAGGGATCTCTTCCCATTTTGAGGGTATTTGTCTCATACGATAATCCTATCTGAATACATATCTATCCAGTTTCGAGTACCAAGATTTCCCCCAACACTTGTGAGGTTTAGGCAGGGTATACAAGCTGCCCATGCTACCTCCCTTTTTGTTGTACCAGGATAATCTTTGAGAATACGCTGTTGGCTGCCTTAATGATTAGACTCAATTTGTATTATATGACCTCAGTTATGAAGCCTTGACAAGATTTTTCAAATAATGGCATCTGTAAACCATTTTTATCAGAATGACATGGGAATATTTGTTATAAATGCAGAGTCACGGGCCCCCATTGAATCAGCTTTTGGTGGGATGGGGTCCAAGAATCTGCATCTTAGATAAATTCGGGGTAACTGTTATGCTCCTTATAGTAGGAGAACCTTAGGTATAGAATTATAGGACTGATTTAATTCTTTACCAGGAGCTGGCCAGATGTGGGACCTACCATGGCAGTAGTAGGCCTGAAGGAGCAGCAATGGATGGATGTCTAATACCAGACTCTGGAGACTCCCTAGGCTTATGTGATGAGCGAAGCTTCTTTTCTTTCCTGAAGGATTTAATGGAGAGTATTTGTCTCTTCATTCCCAGGTATAAAGACAGTTATCAGAAGCACCTCAGCAGAAGTAAGGGTGTTTTGTTCGTACATATCTCCATCAACCATGGTGGGTGGGGTAGGGAAGGAAATTGACGTTGCTTTCTCTGGCTCCTACTGTAGACATTTTATGCCTTTGCATGGCAAGTTTTAAGTGGCTTATCTTTGACAGATTCATTTCCCCCATCAAAGAATAGTGGCTTTTAAGGTCTTTACTCCCCTCTCCCCCACCATTTCCTCTGATGATAAATCACTTCTGGTGATCAGAACACCTTGACTGAAGCAAAGGTGGGGCTATCAGTGCTCCACAGAGAGCCTCTAAGGAGTAAGAGAACTATCCCTTTAAAGGACATTAACAAAAGGCACGTTTTCTTGCCCAACTTTTTCTCTTCATTGTTTTCAGTCTCCCACTCCCTTTTAAGAGAGAGTCTGGAGCAGTTGATTACAGAAGAATTTTACTCCCACTCTGTGGTTCAGCATTATAGTTTATATTATTTAGCCAAGTTTCTATGTCTGCTACAGTTCTCATAATGAATATTTTGGATCAGGTAGGAAATAATAGTTTTCTTCCTGAATGTATTTATGCCAGAGCCTGTCAGTATACATAATTGGACTGTGAAAACCATTAGGCTGGAAAAAGTAAACTAGAATAAGATGTTTCCAAACTCCATGGGCAATCAGAGTTGCAGAGCACTATTTATAACGTACCTGAAATTTACTAGGGGTGGAAGTGTCCTTTCTCTCCACTTAACCTATTTAGTTAACTTCAAACTGATTTTAAATGATGGCAAACTTGCATTGCATCTTCCCAGTAACCTGGTTCAATTTGATTGCCAGAGAGCCCTCAAACAAGGTAAACAGGGAAACTTGTAAATCAATCCTCAAAAGAGGTCCCTGGAGAATTTCTAAAATTGAGGACTGATTAAAAATTCCTCATTGCCTTAAAAGATCTAAAATAATATCTTTTAAGAACACAAATTAGGCTGTTAAAACTAACAGATTTTGGGAACTGACTCTGGAGAGCGAGGTTTTTGAGGACTAAATTTTGGAAGGAATTATTTAATTGAAGTGCAATAATGATGGAGAAGATTTATAAACTTAAGCTAATAAAGGACCCAGGGAAGATGCTGAGTTTCTGAATTGTTTCAGAATAGCTCTAGATGGTGGTTTCTGAGCCTCGATGATTTATGTTATTGATGTGATGGCTTTCAGCTTTCTCTGGATAAAGAGGACCATCATAAAATAATTTTGAGCCCGCCTTCCAATCTCCCACTGATTCATTTCTTCATTATTCGACAACTATATTATCCCAGTGAAGGTGCATAGACACTAATCTGTGTAGTATTATAAGGTGATACTACAGTGAATAAAAAATAAGTTACACACTCAGTAGAGCCAGACAGGAGGTGCTGGCTTTTAAAGAGGCAAAAAGATTAAGCCTGACAGATTTTCTATTTCCTGGAGTTAAGGTGTGCTTTTACTGAAAAACCCACAAAGATTGCAGGAAGAAATAGTAATGCAGCAAAAGTAAATAATTTTGGAGCATTAAAATACACACTTGGGTAATGGGCTCTGGAAAAAATATTAAACGCTGCACTCTCCATCAATATCCTTCAGCACAAAGATTATTTGCCTTACTGGAAGAAAGTTTACAAGATATTTAAGCAGATGGACCTTTACCCTCATCTTCCAGTCCTTTTAGTTTGGTTCCTGTTAAAGGACCCCAAATGGAAACACTTTCTCAAGTATTATGTTGGGATAAATTCTCAAATTTCCAAAGTTTACTTTTTCAAAAGTTCACAACACTTACTATTTGGGTTCTCTCTCCCAGTATTTCTGGGAAGGCTAAAAAAACCACTCTTTACTATTTCCACTTTGTGGGTAGAGGAATTAAGAAGCCAAAAAAGTCGTACAGTAAGTCAGTGGCAGAAGTTCAACGAGAGCAGAATATGGGGGTTCCCAAATTATTGTTTATTGTGCATTATACCCCATTTTATGTTAGCTCTAAGTAAATTAGAAACACCTTGTCAAAAAATACTCTTTTTAATAGACAAGCCATAAAGCATTCCTAATGAAAAGCTTGTGAGAGAATCTCTGGCAGGAAGGATGGCTACACAAGAATGACTATCACCTTGGTTTTAAACTTCCTCTGGAATTTGTGTTCTCTTTTTCCTCACAGTTACTATCATTCTTGGCCTCAGCTTCCAACCTGTATCTCTAGCCCAGTTGTGGGTAAAATCTAAAGTAAGATAAATCCCTGTCTAATCCCCTCACCACAACTAAAATAAGCTGATATTTTCAAGAGAAATTGATTAAAAACCAAAGGGGGTACGAGAGCAAAATTAAGGATGGAATTGTAAGGTTCACGGCAGTGGTCCCCTTCCTGATGCATATGTCTCCTGCTCTGCAGGCACTGTGCCATCCTATATCCCAGCTGAAGGACCCAGGACTGAGGATTCTAAGAGGACACCAAACCTCAGGAGACGAAGTGTTAGGGGCCACTTCTGGGATCATCTCCTCCCAATTAAAATTATTCTTTTGAGGATTCTGTGAGTTGATTTGGTGATTCTTTTGCATTTCATTCTGATTTCTATCCGGATTTTATGAACAACTCAGAGCACCTTTATTTTTATTCATTTTGAAGTGCCGAGGCCAAAAAAATGCCAATCTATGAGATGACCTGACTGCCGAAAGGGGAATCATGAAGAACAGGTCCAGGTGGTGCTGCGGGACGTGCATAGTCATAGCTTGAAACTAGGAACTACCAAAAATTCTGTTCATTGGTGCGTCTGGGAAATGGGGGTAGTTTAAAATGTAAATTAAATTATTTCAGGATTTAAATGTTGTAATCAAGAATAATGGGTAGGAGTTATACGGAGGGAGATTTCCACTCTTTACCAGGAACATTTTTCTAATGAACAGACATATCCACAAAGTAGCCTGGGCTTCCTCATAACATGAAGGAGGTCCCTTTTGGAATGTTTGGAGAGTGACTGAATGACCACCTCTTAGGGTGCAGAGAACAGATTGGTACAATTCTGACAAGGGATTGAAGTAGGATTCTATGAACTATACTGACATTCTGATTGAGATTAATTTACTACGTGGCTACACGATCCATTTTCAAAGATTGGAGTTCGGTGACAAAAGTGGCACTGTGCAATCTATCTCTGATGAAACAGAAGACATTTCAGGCTTCTCAGCATCTTGGGCTATTTATTGTTGTGACCATAAATTAGCCAAGACAATGTATAAATGTCTGGTTAATTGACACTACCGAATATAGAATGCCAGGTAACCGTTTACTGTAACTGCAGAAACGGCCATGCTATTTTTACCTTTCTTTTTATTTAAGGTTAATAATAGATGACTCTTATGGTTCCTAGTGTATAAAATTATAACTGGCATCCACATACAAATTTTATAGTTTAGGCCACTTGCCAACACATTAAGTTAATTTATATTCTTTATAGCACTGTGGGAGTTAGGGGACTTTATTACTTGCCTAGAACCTCAGCAGGAAGGAATTACAGCCAGATCTAGATTTAGAACTTAGAGTGACGTGATCAAGACGGTGGCATAGGTTGTTCCTGACTTCGCTCCCCCTCACGAGAAGAACTAACAGCTATTCAAGAAGACACCACTGAAAGAACCCTGGAACATGGGGGTGAGACTGAAGGACCCCCTGGCACCACAGAGACCAAGGCTACATTTGTAGGGTATGAGAAGCAGCTACATGTTGACCACATTGCCCCTCCCCCAGACCAGTGCATCACCATGCAGCAAATTCTTGCATGAGCCTCTGGTTCCTCCAGTGAGAAAAGAGAACCCAGGAGGGACAACCAACACCACCAGCATTGTGGGTCATTTTGCAGGAGCCCCTACTCTGACCTCATACCATGGGGGTTCCAGGGGAATCTATGGGACTTAACCACTGGGAATGTGACTGTGATAAGAAGTAGGGGAGAGGCTTGCAGACACCTGCACGTGGATCTCAGTAGATTGAGTTCGTACCTGAGTTGGTGCCTCCCGATAGTAACCCCAAACAGCAGCTCCGTCCATCTGTAGAACCAAGTTAGGGGTACACACTAGCCAGGGAACTCAGCAGGGTGCAGATGCCTGATTCAGATACTCAGTCAAGGAGTTCTGCTGGCTCTCGAGCCCAGTTTGCCCATGCCCAGGCCAAGAGCTGAATCACAGCCCTACGTGCTGTGGGGAGTGTTTTACTGGGCCCATCTGACCAGAAGGGCTGGCAACAACCCTGAAGCACTCAAGCAGAGAGTGGGAAGGCAGAGCTGAGCGCCCCCGGAGCAAAGCCAGTACCCGATGTGGAGCCTGAAGGCAGCAGGAGAAAGGATATAATAGAGATCAGAGCAGAAATAAATGCAGTAGAGAATGGAAAAGCAATAGAAAAGATGAACCAAACTAAGAATTGGTTCTTTGAAAAGACAAACAAAATAGGCAAACCCTTAGCTAGACTAACCAAGGAAAAAAGAGAAAGGGCCCAAATCAATAAATTATAAATGAAAAAAAAAAACCCACAAAACAAGCCATTACAACTGATACCTAAAAAGACTCCAAATAGCCAAACAAATCCTGAGAAAAAAAGAACAAAGCAGAAGGCATCACACTTCCTGAATTCAAGCTGTACTATAAAGCTATAGTCGTCAAAACAGTATGGTACTGGCATTAACACAGACAAATAGAACCACGGAATAGACTCAAGAGCCCAGAAATAAACTGAAGCATATACGCTCAGCTAATGTTTGACAAGGGAACAAAGAACGCTCAGTGGAGAAAAGATAGTCTTTTCAATAAATGGTGCTGAGATAATTGGATATTCACATGTAAAAGAATGAAACTGGACCACTCTCTTACATCACTCACAAAAATTAACTCAAAATGGATTAACTTCAATGCTAAACCTGAAACCATGAAACTCCTAGAAGGAAGCATAGGAGTAAAGTTGCTTAACATGGATCTTGATAATGATTTTTGAGTATGACACCTAAAGCACCAACAACAATATAAGAAATCAACACATGGGACTAGATCAAACTAAAAAGCTTCTGCACAGCAAAAGAAACCACCCACAAAGTGAAGAGACAACCTACAGAATGGGAAAAAGGTATTTGCAATCATATAGCTGATAAGGGATTAATATCCAGAATATATAAATATATATCCAAAGTATATTAAAAACACATACAATTCGATATATAAAAAAGTCAAAAAACAACCCAATTAAAAACAGGCAAAGGACCTGAACAGACATTTCTACAAAGAAGATATACAAACGGACAACATGTACAGAAGTGTGCTCAACATCACTAGTCATTAGGGAAATGCAAATTAAAACCGTAATGAGATATTACCTCATGCTTGTTAGAATGGCCATTATCAAAAAGATAAGAGATAACATTTATTGAGCATTTGCTAGATACCAGGCTCTGGGTTAAACATTTTATATACATCATCTAATTTAATTCACATATTCGGTTGAGAAAACTATTCCTCAGACAACTTTTTCACACCATACGGCCGGCATTTGTCAGAAGCGGTGTTCAAACACTGGCCTTTCTAACTCTAGCGGCTGAACCAATTTAGGATTTCCCAATCATAACTTTACCCCGACTCTCTGTTCCGGTAATGATGCAATCAATGGGAAGGGATGAAGTAAGTTCAGGTCCACAGGTAAATTACTAAATTGTGGTAAGGGAGCTTTTTGCCCTAAAGAGACTGGATTCTAGTTTCGAAGGAAGTATTTTCCTACCACTTGGTGGCAGTAGTTACCAATTAATTCACAGGGCTGTTTTTCAATTTAACTAAAGTCGTGATCTTTATTTCTATTTGGGAGCAGTTCTTAAAAAAGATTTCTGCTTTCAATTAATTAACCTTTTCATGTAATACATTTATTTCCAATAAATAAATTTATTATTATTATTATTATTAATTATTGTCTTGGACATCATTCAGTTCCGTGGATTTCCCTTTAGAATAAAGGCCATAGATAAAGACAATAGAAAAGTCTCCGCTTTCCTCCATTCAACCTTATAGCTTCAGAGGTGTTTGCTGTGTGGCTGACCAAAATAGGGTAATGACAGAGCTTGGAAAGAACAGACAGGATGGCTTATCAAACCATAAATAGAAGGGAACTTATAATCAATGAGCATTAACTTAGTATGTATTTACAATAATCAAGAAACTTCAAGCGTGTTTTCTCAATCCACACATGCAGTCCATTTCACAGAAGAATAAGCTAAGGTCCAGAGAAGTCTAAGTGATCTTATCCAAGAGACCCTTGACTGGAGTATACAGCTAATACACAGCAGAAGCAGAATTCAAATCCAGATCACTCTGGTTCCAAAGTGTCTGCACTCTCCCCATCTCATCCTGCCTTTCTGACAATGGTATTATTATTCTAAGGAAGAAAGCAGTCACAAAAGACTTCTGATCTTCAGGCTCAAACAGGAATATCAAAATTCTAAGGATGTTCAACTCTCCAATATAGAGACAAGAAGAAGAAATGAGTTTACGGTGATAAAGGATATATTTTGTTTAGCTTTCAAGTCAGGTAGAAAGTTAGAGTAGTCTACCAAAATGAGCTAAGCCAAATCTTCTTGGGGAGGTGCAGATAACATTAGTCTTAAATAAGTGTGTAGAACTATCTGAAAGCAGAAGACTGGACTAAAGTATTAAAATGTAGGACTTAAAATCATGGGTTTTTGTTTCTATTTTTGTTTTTGTTTTAGAATATGTTAGGCCAGGATGAAATGCTTATAATATTATTTTAACAAAACAGCAGACTACAAAACTATCCACATTTAGTTCTTATATTGCAAAAATTATTATTTTCATACACTCAAAGTTAAGGCAATAACATCACGATGTAAATAGTGCCTTTCTCTGAGTGGTGGGATCACTGGCCATTTTAATGTCATTTTGGCTCTTTTGTATTTTCCCAATTCTCTAAGGTAAACTTTTATAAAATAATTGGTTGTTTCATTTAATCTTTCCAGAACTTTGTTCTGATCATATCAAGTCATATCGATCTATTGCTTTAGCATTTAGAGGAGTTAATGAACATAACAAGATGGAAAAAAAGCCAGCAGAGGCAACTTTCTCAAAAGTGAGGAAGGACCTTCTCAAAAAGTATGCTTTGGAAAGAGCTCAACAAAATATTTTCCTGGTTGGTTTCTAAGTTCCCATCATGTGAATGATTTATTTGAATTAAGTCACAGAATCCCCAAAGGGCACCCATTTAAAACCCATCCTATAACTTGGGTGGGTTTTACACAAAAAAAATTAGTATCCATGTAGGACAAACACCATTTTCTTGCTTTATGTGTGTGTGAGAACTCTCCATAATAATCCAGATCAATGCTAAATGTCCTGGAGAATCCTGGTTTCAGTGAAAGGGAAGGTCAAGGCTTTTTGTGAGTTAGCCCTGTGGTCATTAACAGCTCCTCCAAATTCCTCTCTTCCATTAATCCTCTTTCTTACAAATAAACAACTTTCACAAACAATTCTGTTTACTGAGGCTAAGCTCCATCTGTTGCAGTGGAAACTAGAATGCTAGTGAACCATAAGGTGCCCAATATCAATATATCATTTGCATTTCTGACTTGACAAAAGTCTTTACAGTTTAGGATCAATCTCTTCCATTAAGAGAGGCAGGATTTTTCACCCTTAAATCATTCTGAAAGTCAGAAAGTTCTTTCTTTCATTAAGCCTGAAGCCTTTATGCCTGTGATATCCACCCATTGCCCCCCAACTTATGACAAATACACCATTTTTAACCTTGTGTTTTCTTTAGGGCAAACATACCCAGGTTTCTCAGCCATCGTCACAATCAATCTCTCTTAAATGTTCTGTTGTCTTTCTCTCTGTCTCTCTCTCTCTTTTTATTTTTAAAAGTAGATTCCACTCCCAGCATGGAACCCAGTGCTGAGCTTGAACTCACGACACTGAGATCAAAACGTGAGCTGCAATCAAGAGTCCAGCGCTTAACTGACTGAGACACCCAGGCTCCCCACTCTCTGTCTCTTTAAGAAAAAAAATGCCAATCATGGAATTGCCTGGTAAGCAAATCTATAAATTGGCAGGCCTTCTTCTTTTAGTCAGGTTTCTTTCTAGCAAATTTCCAGCTCATTGATGTTCCTAATCTTTATTACGTCTGGCCCATAACACTTGCCCTCCCTACAGGTATCTCATGAGAATTAACATAGATCAGTCTTGACCTACGGAGATTGGCTGTCTCGTGGGAGATACTTTTAAGCATTGGCCCTCTGGTGTTCTTTATCAAATGCAGTCCATTTATTACTCTCAGAAAGTACAACAGAGATTAAAATATATTGGGTCAACCATGTTTAGAAGTCTATAAACAGACACCATCCATTATCCAATTCCTTTCCTTTACGAGTAGTTCTATAATTTACAGAACCCAATAGAAATGACATTGTTCCTTTAGAAATAAAGTGAGGCTTGCACAATTTGCAACCAAAATACAGCTTCAGAATCTGTGAAGGAGGAACAATCATGTACTATGTCTTTTTAAATATTTGTTTTAAAGATTACGATTTCCTAATGCGTGTTTCCGTGAATAGTGTTTTGTTTCCAAAGGTGTCTGTGAAGAGTAACTACAGCGGTTGAACAAGCTTAGAGAAATGGTTAAAATGTAATGTGATTTTAAGATTTACTCTGATTTCAGGGGAAAACGGTAAGGAGAACATCTGATTAGATAAAAAGGATATTATGGTTATTTTGGGTTTTAGTGCAGAACTAGGAAGAAGTGGGTGAGCATGATTTTTCTGCTAAATGGCATGAAGAGGAAACACATGTATTGGGAGAGAAAATAATCCCTTTGCCCTGACAAGATAGATAGCATGATGGTTATGCATCAGCTGGCAGAACGAGATTACAAATAAGAAAAAGGTATTTGTGATGGCTTTTCGTATTGAACTGCTGGGTATTCTGAAGCATTAGAGGAGTCATATGTAGGCTCCGGGACATTTCTCAATCTGGGAAAAGGTTAGTTGGTGGGTGCTGTCTATTAGGGTCTGGGATTTAGAATCAGCATTGTTCTATATGGGCAGAGCTTAAAAGAAACGGATGGAGTATAGCATAATGGTTGGGAGTACAGACTTTGGAGTAAGGAAAACATGGGCTTTAAATTGGGCTATGCCACACAAATTAGTGGGACTTGTAGCATCTGCTTAAACTCTCTGAATCTCAACTTTCCCATCTGTAAAATAGGCATTTTACAAGGTAAGTGCTTGCAGTGCTATTAAAAGGATTAATGGGATAATGTTTATGATGTATTTGGTATAATTTCTACTACCCAATAAATCATAAATAAGTGAAGTTATAAAATTATTAAAATTATATAATATTTGTTAAGTATCTGATGACTATAGGCCAGTGTCTGAATTCCTGACAAGAATTATAAAAAAATATTTTAGATTTCCATTCTTTGCTTTTTTTCTCATTCATAGAAACTTGCCATAGGCCAAAACTGTGTGTATGTTTGCTCATGTTCCCTACTTCATGGAGGTGGGTTGTGCCGTATCAAATCAGTACGTACTCACTAATGTATGTAGTATTATTTTCTCCAATTTCTAGCCGTGATATGCTGAGCAGCAATTAACAAGACTTTAAGGCTCATAAGTGGACTACCTTTTAGAAAGCAATTATCAAAAGTATTAATTTCTATTTGATGCAAAGGAAGTCTTCCAAGTGTTCCCAATAATACTGGCCACTGAACGTGATATTTCAAAGCAAAGTGTCATGTCTAAAGTGGGTCCATGTTCCAAGAGACCGGAGAATAACACAGGATTTTGGTCATCATGAAAGCTTTGTCTATTTTTAGCTCGGCCTACAATCATTCTACAGTTCAGTGTGCTCACAGCCAGATGCATGGGAGTCAACAATAGAGATCCAGCAGGGCTACTATACTCACAAAATATGAGTGTCAGATCTGCTTCGCCTCATCCCTCTCTTATTTCTATCCCTCTTACCACTGTTTTCTCAAAACTCAGAGGCAGTTTGGATTCCCCCCCGCCTTTCCATATCATTTCTACCAACCCAGTTACTGTGTGCTATGAATTCCACATCCACAGTGAACCTCTTATTTCATTCAGGCCCTCACCAGCCCTCCCCTGGATTATCTAAGAGCTTTCTAGAGAGCCTGTCTGCCTTCTGTTTCTCTAACGTCATTTGAAGTCCATTTGAAGCATGATTTTTAGTATCTCACTCCTTCATACAATTTTTTTTAATGACTCAACAAAGTCTTGGCTTGTCATCAAAGTCTAGATGGATAGTTCCAATCCAGTTTGCAAACTGGTCTCCTGCTGATATCCTATAGCCAAAGTGGACTTAATAATCTTTGTACATACTCAGTTTATCATCTTTGCTTATATCCACTTTTCCACTTGCAAAATTGTGTTCCTATTCTTACCTATTCTCCAGGGCTCATCTCAAGTTTTCTAACCAGAGGTGATTCCATCTTTTTTTCTGATTTCTCATTGTACCTTATGTGCATCTTTTTTGGAGCTTGTTACATTTTGACTCAGTTGTCTTCATGTTTATTACCTGTATCACTAGACATTGAGCTCCTTAAGGAAGAGACCTTTTTCATATTTATAACTACCACCAATACCTTACTCCCAAAAAGAATACTTAGAATGGTCCCTGGTGTATAGTACACACTTATGAAATTGCTGGAGTGGAAGAGGGAAGGTCTGTGGTCATGGTACTTATCAAGCAGTAGGTTCACAATAATTGTTTATTGAATAAAGTAATACATATAATTTTCATTCTTACACTTCAGTAAAATTGCTCATTACAAGATTATCAATGACACTCTACTGACTATTCTTTTATTTTTGAAATAGTCTTCTCACAAGATTCCATTCCACTCTTCTGATTGCCCTCTTTCTTTTCTGTCCTTCACTCCCCAATCCCTACTGTTGGGTTCATTTTTCCTACCCTTACTGTCTGCTGGTATTCCTGAAGTGTCAGTTCTCACCCCATGCTCTTTGCAGTTTTCAGTATTACTTCTCTGCCAAAAACTTCTCACATCCATACATTGAGTACCGGCCTCTACCTGAACTCAGAGTTTCAACTGCATCTTTCACAAAGATGTCCTCCCCAAATTTCAAACTACACATTTTTATCTCTCTTTATTCATTTCTACAGTATCAGTTATTATATTTGGTGATAGAAGGACATTATTTTGGTCTTCAGAATTTATTTACCCATTTTTCTGGCAATCCTACCTCGTTTTTCAGCTGAGGAAGTCATCTATTCCTCACTCTCAGGCAAGTGTTTCCCACCCTCCACAGCCCTGTGAACCAACTAACAAATTAGGATGTTCTGTCCTCCCTGTCACAGTGATTGCTTCAGAGATGACCACGAGATACAAGTAAGGCCAATCAGAGGGAATGAGAATAAATTCTAGAAATTTTATTTCATCATTCACGGAGGCAGACTATCTTTTCCACTGGCCTGGATATGGTGATGATGTGACCCAAGAACTGCTAGTCAACCAGAAAAATCAGGCACTGAGGTGCCTCACAAAAATACTTTGTACTCAGAATGTTCTAATCATTCCCTGAAGATACTGAGAAAATATTTTTCTGAAAATACTGTTGCCATCCCACTGAAGATATTATCCTTCTCCAAAACTTCTCACTTCTGGAAATAGCACAGCCATCCACTGAGTTCTCATTCTTGACATCTGGGACTCCTTACTGACACCTCATTCAAACTCTCATGTATGTCAGTAAACTACACAGTATTCTTTTTGTCTCCAGAATATAGCTGAATATATCTGCTTCTGTTCACTCCCATTGCTTCCACTCTATTCCAAACCACTACCATCTCTCATCACTGTTACAGCAAAAGCTTCCAAATTTGTTCTTTCCATCCTTGCCTTCATCAAGCCCACTCTTCTCTGAACTTGTTACTTCCACGTTTCAAATCTTTCAATTTTATCCCATTGCCTTTAAGAAAAAACACAAAATCTTTACACGGTCTATGAAGTGTTTTGTAATCTGCCTTCTTCTATAGCCTCAGCCTTCACTGATTTCTCTCTTAACTTCCTGGAACTCATCAAATTCCTTTTCTCTCAAAAACTTGACATCGGATGTTTCCATAGCCTGAAATAGTACTATTTGTCTCTTACTGACTGTTATTCCTAATTTAAATATTACCTAAGTATTACTTCTTCATAGAAGATCCCCTGCTAACTTTCTGGACTGAGTTCCCATTTTAAGCTCTCCACTGCCCCCCCCCCCCTTTTTAAGCTCTAATAGCATCCTGGCTTTTTCCCTTTGTAGCATTATAATTAAATGCTTGCTTGTATATTTATTTGTTTAATGTTTGTATCCCTACCACAGATTGTGTCTTGAAGGCAGGAACATTATCTTCTTGTTCTTTATAGTATCCCCAGAATATAACACAAAGTCTATTATAAATTGATGGATGATAATTTCATGAATAAATGAATCAAAGAGGCACAACTTGTCTAAACTTAATTTGTTTTCTTGCCCTACAAACCTGTCTGTGTTTTTGTTTTTCTGAGCACAGTATACTCTCATTCTCTTTAACCAGCGCAGAAAGTCAGACTTAATTTCCAATCTCTTCCAGTCTCATTTTTCATAGCCTGTTTCCCACCAAGTCTTGTTGAATCTACCTGCATATTTTCTCACATATGCCCTTTTTATTTCCATTCCCACTAAAGGGAGCTTCCTTCTGATTCTAAATTTTAACATGAAAGATGTACATAATCCCCCTGGCTCTAATTCTTTACACTGCTGCCTAGGTGATTATTCCTAAAATACATGTTGACTCATGTTACTCCCATCCTCAGAACCTTTAAAACATTCTTAGAACCATCCATTTCTTAAAAAGTATGCAGTTCATATTCCATAGTATACTCCTCAAGTGCCTCACAGTTAGGTCAAGCCTACGTCTTTATACTCTCTTTTTTCTGCATGCTGTGTGTTCTGAAACCAATGGCTCTTTACCATTCTCAAGCTCTCCATGCATCATGTCTCCACCAACCTGGCATGCCTTTCTTTCCTCCCTTCCCAATAAGCCCTCACTACTTTACTTTTTCAGACTTGCCGCCAAAGGCACGTCCTCCATGAAGTCTTCCGTCCCCTCTTTGCTTTGTGTACCCACAGGATGTTCATACACTGCATCCTGGATTTAACTATATTTATTTGGATTTAGTAGGAGACAATATAGTTTAGTGATAAGAATGGCTTCTCTACAGTCAAATGGGCTGAGTTTGAATCATGGTTTCATCATTTTCAATCTGTGTGACTTTGAGGAAGATACTTAAATTATTTGCCATAGTCTTGTCTTTAATTGAATGCATAAGAGAACATACTTCATAGAACTGCTATAAATAATTAGATAAAATAATTGGGGCAAACACTTCGGAAAATTCAAGTGCTCAATATCTGTTTTTGTTTGCATACATTTGTACTACCAGCTATAAAGCCCTTAGATCCAGAGTACAGATAATGATCTATCTCCAAATTCTCAACAGAGTCCTTCATTTAAAGTAAGACTAGTAATTGTTTGTCAAATTGATTAATTGGGAAGTTCTAGGGTCCTGTATATCTTGTGGCTTTGTAGTACCACAACTGCCTCAAGAAGGTCCTGTTAAAGGAACAACTATTTAGGAAAGCAAGGAAAAGCAAGGGAAAATTATTCAATTTTTAAAAAGGGAAATGATGTGAGACCATTATCAATACTATTGTAATTGCAGCTCTAAACAGGAGAATACACAAAGGAATCTTATATAAACAAGCTGAAGACTCACAGCAAATGATAGTAGGGCTTGATAAATGTTGTTACCAAAGTGCAGCTTTTGATGGAATTTTTTTTGTGGTCCCTGGCTAGGAGGCTATGACCCTGCACTGTTGAGAAAAATCTGTACTTTAGAACAGAACCCCTAGGCTCCCATTCAGTCTTCCTTTGTCATTTAACTGCATTAGGCAAATCAACTGAATTCCCTTGGGCTTAATCTTTAAAGGGAGGGAGTTGGATTGGATGCAATTGATTCCTGAGTTCCTCCCTGCTCTGACACTCTCTGATCACTAATCTAAGTGGCCCTTTTTTCTCCCCCACTCATTTTTACCAGACATTCTCCAGTATTTATGAGGTATTTATTGAGTATCTACCATGACACTATCACAGCTCTCTGACACTGAATATGTCATTTGTAATGAAATGATATTCCCCATTCCCTTTATAGAAATGAGGAGACTAATACTAGTATCACATGATTATGGGATTAAAAGAAACAATCCATGTGAAAGTGATCTGTCTTGCTACGGTATGTGGTGGGCGCTGATAAATGTTTATATTCTCCCTCTGATTGGAAATTTTTTTCTTAAACATCAAGATCTTGTAAAAATATTAAGTTTATTTGTGAAACTTTTTCAACCCCTCCATGTACTCCTAGTCAGAACCTAACAGAATATATTGTATTCAAGTCTATTGTAACACTATGCACTGATCATATTCTATGGTAATTTTTCACTACATACCTGTCATTCCAAAAGGTTCTGAACTCCTAGTCAGATGTTATATAATTGTAATCTTTAAAACTTTAGCACGAACACAGGACCTCACACAAAAAGTTTGATGAATACTTGATGAATGGATAAATGAATGATTGAATTTTCAGTTAGTAGGAGAAATGGGAAAAAGCCTCTCTTCTCTCAAAACACTTCTGGTACTTGGCAAATGATACCTGACATTCTCTTAATGAAAAGTTGTCCACAGACTTGGTTTTCACCATTTAAACAAGAAAGATTGAAAGGCTTATGTAATGGGGGCAGGTAACTTGGGTGTCCTTTTTGGGAAATGCCACTGGAACACTTAGCAGTTTCTGCTGTTTCTACCAGCCAACTAAGCCAATTTAGCCTTCCAGTTCACTAATAACTCAAATTGTCTTAAAGGCTTTCCTCATCCATCTTAGGTAAACAACGCATGAAGATTTTCCTGAGCAACTAATTACTTCTTTTCATAAGAAAAATGTATCTACATGAGAGAAATTAGAAAGCTAACATAAGCCAAAGATTCGAGTCACATATACATCTTTGAGTTTTCTAGTAGTTACATTAAAAAAGAAAAAGGTGAAAAATTTAATAATATATTTTATTCAACTCAATATAGTCAAGTTATTATCATTTCTCCATGAAATCAACATTTAAAAATTGAAATATTTCACAGTTCTTTTTTCCATATTCAGTCCTTGAAATCCAAGTGTGTATTTTATACTTACAGCACATCTCAACTTAGATCAGCTACATTTTAAGTGCTCAAGAGATATGTGTGGCTAATGGCTACTCTATTTGGGCAAATCTAGATGATACCTAATTCTAGTTATGGGCACAAGCCAAAGGAAAAAAGTTTCTGCTCCAAATATCTTTTTTTTTTTCTTAAGAGAGAGAGAGTATATGAGCAGAGGGGTGGGGCAGAGGGAGAGAGAGAAACTTCAGGCAAACTCCTCACGCACTGAGCACAGAGGCCTACATGGGGTTCCATCCCAGGACCCCGAAAAAATGACCTGAGCCAAAATCAAGAGTCTGAGGCTTAATCAACTGAGCCACTCAGCACCCCTCCCTTCCAAATATCCTATCACCCAGGAGATAGGATGCCTTCCTAAATTAGTTCATTTCAGTTTTGTGTGAGCTCCAGAGACAACTTACTTTCTATTGTTCCAGCTTTCCTGATAACCCACTGGGTGATGTCTGCCAAACTTCTATCTTTCAACTCATCCAATATTTTTACCTTGGTATTTCCTAAACTCCTCATATATCCCTCTAAGACTATTTTGAAGGTCCGAGGGCCTAAGATGTTCAGTGATACCCCTTAGCTACAGCTGAAAAAACATTAGCAAAGTCATGAATTAAAGTTATACTTCTTTCTCAAAAACACTGTCCCTTTGAGAAAATAGTTTACTTTATAAGTGATTGGGGTATAAAGGTGGTGAGTACTGATTGTCTTTCATAATGATATTTTAATTTCTTAATGTCACAATAGAAAACTCAGCTTACCCTATCACTAGTAAATACACTCTGCTATAACTATAGTCATGGATACATTTACAGAAAAGTGCACCTTTTTTAATATGATCTTTTTAAAGTCATCTAATTATAAAATATTTTGACAGTTTTTAAAACAGTATTGGATGAAGGCATGTTATATACATATATTTGTTCCTACTCACTTCAGGCAAATTGTGTACTAAATCTGATTGTTAATTTTAATTTCTATATGTATGAATTAAAAAGAAAACCCTCAGACAAAAAATATTCAGAACTACAGGACCTTGACATTCCCTGTCCAAGCTCTTCAAATGTGTATAGTTTGGTAAATGAGCTTTGGAATCTCTTTTTTAAAGGCTTCTTGAGAGCAATTTGCTTATTCACCTAAATTGATCATTAGCTCTCATGGGTTTAGAAATATTAGCTAACCTCTAAAAATTTGCTTCAATTTCCGTGTTGCTTTGGAAAAGCACCATGGAGAACATGCCACAGTTTCTGTAGCTTTCAAGCTGTTTCCTTGAAACTCCCAACTGGGGGGAGACCCTTAAAATTTGTTAAAATCCTTATATCCTCATGATAGTTTAGCAGTGCCAATAATTTGAGATCATTCCTGTTAAATGTGACGTAGTAACCAAATAACTGCATTTTCCTTTTGGTTGAGCATTTATCTTAAGGATTACTTAATATTTTGAGGAATCTGTGAGAACTATGCTAGACTAAGAATTAGATGACTTGCTCTATTGTCCTGGTTCTATACTTAGCCAGCAGTGCTAACTCTCTGAGCTTTAGTTTACTTATCGGTAAAAGGATGAATTTGGAATAAATTATTTCTATGTTTCCATCCAGTTTATACTGTGTGACTTAATTATAATTCTCAACTGACAGGGAGAGGAAACACTTTCATGTGTTCTCTTCTTTATCCTGAGCTTTATGGTAGACCTCAGATTAGACAGAAAACACAAAAGCCATCAGAGACTCCTCTCACCATTTGCTATTAAGCGTGAGAAACTGCATCTTCGGTCATACTCATCTTGCTTTCTTTTTTTAATATACAAAAATAAAATTTATCAACACAAAACCGGCACTTCCTCTCTAAATTCAATCACCCTTCATCTACTCAGACTTTCTCTTCCCTTTCTACTCCATTATTCACCTCAGCAAGGAAAAACGTTCCAAAATCTCCCTTAAAGATAAAAACCTTCCTTGACTCCAAATCCTTTTATGTCAATTGATCCGTCTACACAGACCCTTCACCACCACTACGCTTACTATTTCCATATTCTTACTTCTCATTCTTTAGCAGACTTCACACTGGAGTATATGCCCATTACTTCAACCACTTTTGCTAAGGTCAGCAACGACTTCCATGTTATAGTCCTCATCTTACACGGAAGCTCTCTCCTTTGGACTTCTCTGACACCATACTCTCCTGGTGACATTTCTCTGATCACAACTTCTCAGTCTCTCTTTTCTACCTCCTCACCAATATCCAGCTTCTGAGTATTATAGTAATAAAAGGCTTTGTTTTGAGTGGTTTCAACCAGTCACATGGCTTTAAAAATACCTTTAAATGTGCTTAATGTATTTACAGACTATGTCTAGATTTCTAGCACAGTGCTGTGCTAGATTGTAGACCCATCTCATTGTCCACAGCATGTCTCCAATCTTACAGGTAACTCTGACTTAACAGGTCACAAATAAATTCTTGATCTCTCCCCACCAACACACACACACACAGAGTTTTACCTTTCCTAATCATCTAATTCTCAAAATACATGGGATCCTATCAGTCCCCGAATCTGAGATTCATTCTTAATACTTTATTCAACAATGGCGACTAATCAGACACCAAATCTTGTCAACTCTGTATCTCAAATATCTGTGCTTCTTCTATGTTTATTTTATTCTCTCACTGTCATCCATGTAACCATAATACCATACGTACCAGTAGCCTCCTAACTAGACTTGTGGCTTCTTGTCTGATTCCAATATATTTTATAAACTGCAGCCCCAAGTAAGCGTCTTTAAATGCCGATTACTCTTGTCACTTTTCTGCTTAAAACCTATTACTTTTAATAGGCTCCTGTTATAACTAAGGGGAAATCAAAACACTATAATTTGTATATAAAGCATTAATTGATTCCCCCCTTCACCCTTCCCCCCCCCCCCCCCTGTTTGCCTCTCCACCTCACTGAGGGCCTTCTCTCTCCTCCAGCTTATTTGTCATAATCCAGTCACTCTGGCCTTCTTTCAGATTTTCAAATACATCAAACCTTTCTTCTTTGAGGGGTCTTTGCTATTCCCTCCAGTTTGAACAGTACTTTTCCCCTGCTTCGTATGGGTAATGCCTCAATACCCTTCAGAAAATATTGTTTTCTTAGCAATGTTTTTGCTGATTCTCCCATTATTATTAAGTTATATTCTTTATAAGCCTACATTTCTCCTGTTTAATACATCACAACCTATAATTGTTAATCTGTGCATTATTTGTTTATTGTCTATATTTTTTTTAAATTAAGCTTTGGAAGATCAGGGATCATGATTATTTTATTCATATCTAAATCCTCAAAACCTAACTCAGAGTGTAAAATGTTGTAGCTGTAGAATCAATATTTGTTGACTAAATCTTATAGGAAAGAAAACTAAGGAGAATGAGCATCTGGCTCATTAGAATTGGAATAGGAACCTGACTTTTCTGATTTACTTTAGTGCTTTCTTCACACTACATTGTCATTCCTCTTCTTGACTCATCCCAGCCCAGCTTGGACCATGTTGCTCAGGCCCATTAAGTGTCTTTACCATTGATCTCAACATTGATTTGGCCCCATCTCCATAAGCCTAACCCTTAGGGGTCCCAGGCCCTGAGCTGTGCTATCCCACAACCCAGCTCCCCGGGATTTCTCTGCCTTTATTATATTTACTCAATGGCCTCTGCTTTCCCCTTTCCCAATTCTTCTGCATTTTTAGCACAGTGTTCATCTTTAAAAGAAGTCACTTTTCCACTTTCCTATTTATATTTCTTTCTTTTCTTAGTCCATGGAAAACCCTGCTAATTATGCAGTGTTATTTTTTTCCCTTAAGCTAGAACTAATTTCTTATTTTCCACCCCAAAACAGAGCACTGAAAAAAGCAAGGCACATAGATCCATATACCATATTTCTTTCACTCCAGAAAATGTTGAAATTTTCAGCATTTCAAAATCAACTGGAAAAGGGTAAATGTACAATTTTATCAATAGAGCCATGACCTCTCATAAATATGATTACCTTCACAATGACAAAAAAAAAAAATACCAAGAGGATAAGATGTACAACAGATGTGCTGTTGTGATAAGCATCAGGCCACCTTGGTGTCTTAGCAGATAGCATGGGATAAGAGTCAACCACAGTGAATAAAGAAATCAAACCAAAAGACTCAAGGGAGAGATGGAAAGAAAAAACTCACAGTGGTAAATGGGGATGCACAGCAGGTAGTGAAAGAAACCGTTTTCAGAGACGGTAAAGCAACTGAATGAAACCAACAATCCCAAGAATGAATTTCAGAAGAAATCATCAAACATAGCATGTAGCTGACTGGCATGTCAAACTCTTGTAAGTGAATCCAAGTCCAAAACTCTCAGAAACTTCCCACTGCCCCAGTACCCAAGTCCTTCAGAGTATAGAAAAAAATCAGCATTCTCAGAACGCCATTCCCTCATATCTCCCTTTCAGTGTTCATGGAATGCAATCTTTCTTGTATTTAATGCATTATGCATTGTGTTCTATTCCAAAACTGCTTTGTGATAGTTTTCCTTTTTAAAGAATAATCTGTTGACTATTTTGAGTATGCTGAGTAAATAAGGCTTTTTAATGTTAGAGCTGTTTCTGCTCCAAAAATAGCAAGGGAAATTATAACTAAATTTGTGAATTTTGGGTAAGAGGGACTTTGAATGCAGCATATTTGTCAACTGTCCAAATATTTTTTTAAAACATTATTAATTTATTTATTTGACAGAGATAGCGACAGCTAGCGAGAGAGGGAACACAAGCAGGGGGAGTGGGAGAGGAAGAAGCAGGCTCATAGTGGAAGAGCCTGACGTGGGGCTCGATCCCATAACACCGGGATCACGCTCTGAGCCGAAGGCAGACGCTTAACCGCTGTGCCACCCAGGCGCCCCCTGTCCAAATATTTTTCATGTATAGTCATTTATTCTTTAAAATGAGACAAAATAAAACTATATCATAGATTGCAGTAACAAAATCAGAAGAATTTGTCTCCTGAGCCCAAATTTTTGTTATTTTAGCCAAATACAATAAATAAATGAATTTCAAAATTCAAACTAATACAAAAATTTGAGATAATGATTATTTCTGGAGGGAAGTAAAAAAGGATGTAATCAATACTGAACACCCAACTATGGAAATATTGTCAATAACATTCTGTTTATTAAGGCAACTATATATATATATATATATATATATAAAATTATACAGGACCTCTATATCATCTACTTCATGATAATAATTTAATAAGTATTTGTATTTGCTTAAGGTAATGTTACATTAATGTGGGTTATCCCAATTTACATTATTTTTGTTTACATTTATATGTTTGAGATTTCTTCTTGTCTCTTTTGAGTAAAATTAATGTGGATGCTGTAATGTATTTGGATAACACTCAAATATAACACCCATAACTTGATACTTGGGGAAAATACAACAAAGTTTATAATGTAGAAGATTGATTGGGTGAGGATGAAACAAAAAAAAAATATTCCCTTGGGTACATTCCAGCTTTTAGTCTATGATTTGTGACCTGTTCTCACAGAATTGAAAACAGCCAGGGACTCAGGGGACTAGAGAGTAGAAGTTATACTCTTCCCAAGAATTGTCAACACCATAGAAGAATGTCCATCCAACATGTCTGGCAGTTTCTGAAAGCCAGCCAGTAATGGAAATAAGTTGCAGCTCATAGAGGATCACAACATTGTGAACTTGCACCCAAATCAGGGTACTAGCAGCCTAAGTGCTGCATACATTGTGTATCAGTGACAATTATTAACTTCCTTGTATGAATTTCTTATCTCGTCATCTCCCCTGCATATGCATGTGAGCACATGGCATGTGCACATGCACACACATACACACATGTACACATTCTTTCCTCAGGTGATTTAGATCACTAAATCCTAAATTCTTTAGGTCTCATCCCTTAAGTGAAAAAACTCATCTGCTGAGATGAATGGTACAACAAAGCAGTTGGAATTCTTAGGCGATGTAGTATATTGTAAATATAAGCTGCCATTGTTACTATTATTGTCATTAATATCATTATTATCTTAATTCCTCAGAGTAAATGATATACAAAAATAGCTGGTGGCAAACAAGTAGAAAGAACTAGGAATTCCAACAGCCCAGCCAAAATATAATGGTAAAATCAAATACACATCTTCATTTGGTAGAACAAACAAAAATTGTACCTCTTTATCCCAATATCGACCTAGAGAATATTCCTAGGACCCTGAGACATGCACAGTAAATCACAACTATTAATGCTCAAAATTGGTTATGAAAAGTACATGTTTTCTAAGAGAGAGTATATAACTTAACTGTTACCAAGCCTTGAGTCCAAGATCAATTTCATCAGTGGCCTTACAAGAAGCTCCCCCTCAGAACACATAAAAATAAATCATCTATTAATACACAAATAGAAGCCACATACAGAAAATTGATTTTCCAGAAATACGGCACTAGCATGCAGTCATTGCTGTGGGCATAGTTATTAAACACTTAATATGTATTAAACCCTTTATATAAGTATTACTTTTAATATTTTGAACTCCATGAGATAGATAGTAGTATTGCTATTTTACAGTTAAGTTAGCTGATTGCTTAGAGAGATAATGTAATTCACTCAAGCCTTAAACAACTATCAAATACTAGAGCTAGAATTTGAACCCAAGTCTTACTACCTTCAAAATCTATTTTCATTTCCTAATGTCATGCTGATATCTCCAATTAAATAAATGAACTTGTTTTTATATGTCAGGCAGCTGTAAGAATAATTCAACACAAGGGAATTATGATCTTACTAATGCACCGTCATCAGGAAAGTCACTTGAAATGGAGTTAGGTTTCTGATGATAGATTTATACTTCCCTCAAGTCCCAAGATTTCCCTCAAGTCTTTCTTTTGAAACAGGACACACAACTTAGAATCAAGGGCTGGTGTTTTGCCTTGAAACCGAGCAGTAATGCCTAGCCCAGCTGCCCTGGCCTCATGATTATCAAGTTCTACCCAGCAGAGTTCACCAAGCTTAGTTAGGAATCAAGGGCAGACTAGTCTTATTCTTTTAGGACCTTTTAAGCTGGTCCCATTGTACTTTGATGAATTAGATCTTTACTTGCCAGTTATTATGTGAACATATCTTTGCTTTAACAAGTCTAGTCTCCTCAATACTCCACAAATTCTCCATTTTACCGTTCCTTTCATGACTTTACACATGTTAATAGCTCTGCTTAGCACATCTTCTCTCCTCTGCCCACTGGAAAGCTGCCCAACCTCCAAGGCCTGGATAAAGATCTTCCTCCCCATGGGAGTCAACCCTGACCCTTCACTGATAACTCTCATTATGAACTATGTTTAAATATGTTGTTTTATGTCTTCCTGACTTGCTCTCATAATATTTAATGATCATTTGAGATGCATAATTTTGTTTTACTTTTTAATGCTAAAGCCTAAGCTCTAAAGGTAGGAACAATTTAGTCTAGTATTTCACACTCTTCTGGGAATGTGAAGGTTGTGCTTGTTGATCTGTTGACTACGCCAGTCTCTTCTGGGAAATAGATATAAACAGTGATGGGGATTGATCTTCATGCCATTTTGCCTGACTCATATATTCAGGGTGGAAGCAAATAATGAGGTCAGACCTCAGTGAATGACTTTTTCATGACAATTTCCCATGTTCCACACAATGCAATAGAAACAGTACAGATTTTAAAATAAGACTGTCAGCTTTAAATACTAACTCAGGTGATTAAATAACAGTGGGTTCTAGGTAAGTCTTTTTCCCTACATAAATTTTATAAAATACTACATTCTTCATAGAATTGTTAAGACTGGAAATACTAATGTATATAAAGGCATCTGGAGCACAGTTAACTAATAATAAATCACGTCTTGTATTATTTTTACAGGGCAAATAGCTCAAGGCACCCTGTCTTCCAAGGCGATCTTCTTAACCACTAATATTTTCTTTTTTGTCTTGACCACATAATTTTGTCCAGTATCTAATAGATCATGAACTAATGGAACTTAGAATTTTTTCTCAGGAGTCTTGATACTGATGCTAAAAACCATGAGCACTAATTAATGTTACAAGAATCGCTGTTGAAATCTAGATAGTTCATTGATGTATCTATTAATATTACAGCATAATAAACATTGCTTCAAAAGTACATGGGTCGTTCAAGCAAAACTATACAAGTCTCCAAGATATTAAGTATCTTTATTAGAAATACTAATTTGTACTTTTATTTTGACTAATGACAAGAGCTCATATAGTTTAAATGTTTTTAAGGACTTTGTTTAGTAGCATAAATATTGGCTCCTATATCCACACTGTTTGACTTGCCTAACTTAGATAATTGTGTAATTTGTCTGATTATTGAATTTTTTTATGTATCTTATGCCAGCAGTTGTTCCCCATTCAGTTTTAAGCTGAATATTTTACATGACCTCTCTAATGTAGACGTTTTGATACATTTTTGTAGTTGTTAATATATACACATGAATTAAATCAAAAGCTAATGACTCATATTATAAAGAAAAAACGATGAGTTAAATTAAAGTTGATTATGTTCAGTTAGCCACTGTGTAAGACCTCTTTTGCCTAATTCTAGGCTATAAAGATTTTTTCCTGCGGCTTCATCTCAAAGTTTTATAATTTTAAGTTCTACATTAAGAATTATGATTCATTTTGAGTTTATTTCTTTTAATAAAGTGTGAGGTTTCAGTTGAAAAAAAAATAAATTAGAGTTTTTTGAGGGTGTTGGGGAGATGTTGAGAACGAGTGCAGTACTAGTGTGTTCTAGGTCCCAGGCAGTCATAGGACAGCACGAGGGCAGTAAAGGAAAGAAGCAACGAATGCTCACTGAACACTCTGTGCCAGGCTTGGTACTGACAGTAACCCATGAACCGGTCCTGGTGTTTCTCTCCTTGACTTCATGAAGAAACACAAGTGATCCAGCAGCACAGTTATATGGAGTGAGATATAGGGATCCAATTTGTCATTCAATTTGAATTAAGTATAGATAGATTAGATCTGCATTCATGAGAAGAACTGCATGATTTCCTATATCACAGAGAAAAGCAGTCATACAATTTCTTCTCTCTGTCTCCTAGAAATATGCTGAATGAGAGTCTTTCTATACTACCATCCATTTATACTGGAATTGTCCACTTGGAACATTAAAATAAACAATCATCTGCACAGTGACCACCTGGTAACTTTACTAAATTACTAGGACAGTAAAGTCAAATATTTTTGAAGACTCTGAGCTTAATTATTCATATATATAAATGCCATTTAAATGAATAAGATTATATATAGATATTTATAGTGCAGTAGTAAAACAAAATTTTGTTTACTTTACAAGTAAATGACCCAACAGCATTTGGACATAAAATTGTTGGGGTTTTCCCCCCTTCAGTGGGTGTGTACACACACATTCACCAAAATCTATTCTAGTTTTTATAGAATTTTTGAAGACAAGCATTTCAGTTTGGATGGCTGGGCTATGCTTCCCATCTACCAACAGAATTAAATATTATCTGAGGGCTAGGTGAATATACAAAACGTTAAATTCTTGGCCATATTTGAAGCATATATTGGATGATCTGATTAATAATCATGTCAATACTTAAAGCCAACTTGAGTGTTTTAAGCAAAATCATCCAAATAAAAGGATTTTACTTTATTCAGATGTTTCTGTCAAGCAAATTGTCAACAACTGGGTGACCAAGACAATTATTATCAATTATTCCCTAATATTTCCATGCCAAAATCTTCAAGATCAATTATACCCTTGAATAAGGACCAAAATCCTGAGACGGAATTTGTCATAGGCTCTAGGTAGAAATTCAAACACATGTTACTTACATGTGGATGAAATACAGACTAAAACAAAATATCTCATCAGGTAATGGCAAAAGTGATCATTTTTCTTCTATCATAGCATTACCAATCAACACCAGAAATAGACATTTTATTTGTGTTTCTTTGGCACACAATATGGTTCCTTGAATAATAACTACACTTCCTAGTAGTTTGGCTTGTCTGATTTAATTGCCAAGTATCTAATAGTCCTAACCCCAGTAGATAAAAGTGGCACTTAAGAATAACAGCGTGAATCAGATAAGGAAGAGATTCTTTATCTGGGCTTTATAGAGTCCAAAAATGGGCTTTATTATATCCAAAAACTTAAAATTGATCCATATGTTCAAATGATACTATTTATACATTGGGAAATATCTGTGAGATTACACACTAAATTTATAATGGTGGCTAATTTTGATGAGGTGGTAGAGAACTTCAGTTTTGATTTTTTTTAACCCTTGGAAATGAGAATTTATGCATGAATTACTTATATGATTGAAACTAATTCTAAAATTGGTTATAAATGTATATTTGTAATTTTTTATGAGAATGGGGCAATAATTTCATCTCACGCTAGGAAATATGAATCCTTCATGTTATATATTTTGAATCTGGAAAAAAGAGATATATCATCTGATTAGAGACATACTAGCTTCAAATTTTTTAGATTTGAAGTAACTTCAAATATTTGAGAGGTTTCTTTGACCTTGTTTTGTTATTCCTTAAATGAATTGGACTAGATTTTATTATTAAAAATAATGCTTTGAGGCAGCTCTCATTTATATATAGCACCTCTTATATTGCCATAGTATGGGTCAGAATGTACAGATGAATTTCAACACAAACCTACAATTGGCTGGGTTGTTGCCATGGTGAATCAGGAGTCCACATAACAGGTAGCCTTGATTATGCTATAAATTTCAGTCACCTAAAGTACCAGATTTATTAAGTGGAGAAAGTTATAATATACAAAGCAACTATTATCTAGAAAATAAGCAATAAAAATCAATCAAACTTTCTATGATTTAAAGGTTTTTTTTTTTTAATATTTAACAAGACTATGTTTACATGTAGGGTGAACAAGGTTTAGAAAAGTTCCTTTTAGGGGCAACTGGGTGGCTCAGTCGGTTAAGCGTCTGCCTTCAGCTCAGGTCATGATCCCAGAGTTCTGGGATCGAGTCCTGTACTGGACTCTTTGCTCATCGGGGAGCCTGTTTCTCCCTCTGCCTGACACTCCCCCTGCTTATGCTCTCTCTCTCTCTCACTCTCTGACAAATAAATAAATAAAATCTAAAAAAAAGAAAATTTCCTTTTAATACCTTTAATTTATAGAATAATTATCAGCTATGGATGGATGGAATTTGGCATGGTATATATCAAACACAACTTAGCACCAGATGTTGTCCTGGACACAACCATCTGAATCTCTATATTTCTAAATGCCAATCTAGAACAACAACAACATAAATCCTCTTGGAACCATGAATCTGTGTGCTACTAAATACAATCTATTTCCATTAGAGATGATGCAATGGAGACTGAGAAAAGTGACTATCACACAGCAACTTGGAAACATAGCCCTGTCTATTTAACTCTGTCAAAAAATCTTACACATCAATTATATTTCACATGACTGTCTTTTCCAAAGCAGTTTACCCAATGCTTCCCTCATTGTTATCTAGCAGTAATGTCTTCTTTTATGCTTTCAGCAGGTGACTATATCAGCTATCACAAATGAATAAGAAGAAGCAAAAATCCAATAAGGCATTTATAGCTTTCTTTCTCTATGAAATTATAGTGAAATAATTTTTTTTCCTGCTGTTTGCCCACACTTTGAAACTGATAACAGGAAGCACCCTTGCCTGATTATGAAATAGTGACTAGAAATATAAGCATCCATCCCATGGATTTTTGAGCCCTTTATTTTATTTTACTATTTCATTTTTAAGCCACATTTAAAAAAAATGTGTATATTTGGGTTCAAAGATCAAAATAGTTGCCTGAATTCTTAGTGCACTTGACCTAGATAAAAAACTTACAATGTCAGAATCCATACATAAAAGGTAATCCCTTCATAGTACAGTTTTATTTGACTTCTAAAATTTAATTCAAAGATCTTATAATAATAACAAAAATGTATTGAAAAAAACTTCATGGCACCAATCAAAACACACTCTGATTATAGAGTCTGGTTATTGTGACAGGTTAATTATTATAAAATCCCATCTGGTATTCAAAAATAATACAGATTTTTAAACTCATAAAATCCCAAAGAGATTAATAATTTTTTATCTAGTTTTCCTCTGCATCTCCTTGAATCTCTTTGGGAAGTAAGAATTGGTATTATTATTATTATCATTATTATTATTAAAAATATGAGAAAATAAATCTATTGCCTTCAACTGGCACACAGCCTCCCATAGTCTGGCCCCAACCACTCTTTCCATCCTTATCTTCCCCTCACACATGAACCTCAGAAAAATAGAAGAGCCTATTCCACCTGGAACATAACCCATACCATCCCAGTTTGTGCCTTTATCCAGGCTGCCTGAAAGTCTCTCCTTTCTCATCCCCTTCACTTCCAGTCTATGCACCCAGTATTAATGGCTTGCATTTATTCAATGCTTACTGCACACCATGCATTTACTAAGAGCATTATTTCGTTTGTGCCTTTTAACAATCCTATTTTACAGAATATGAGAAACTTTGGTAGTCATCCAGGTAGTAAATGACAGATCTGGAATCTGCACCCAGGTAGACTTCAGATTTCACTCTGTGATGCATTACTTAACATTGTGATACATAAATTACAAGTCCCAGTAAACCGTCAAGATCCAGAGAAAACAATTGTTCTCTCACAGATATTTCATTGACTTCCCCAACTTCTCTCCCCTTTATCTGCTCCTGTATCTCTCTGAGGTAAAACTTTAATTTCTCACCACTGATAAAGTTAGTGATGTACTCCTCTCGTTTCCTCTGCTAGGAATTCTGATTCATCTTAATAGTCTTTGTGTTACATAGTAACATGCACATGGTAAGCCCTCTATTGATATTGGTTAAGTGAATTCATCATTGACAGATATGAGATAATTCAGACTATACTACAAATGGCCCCGGAAAAGCAACTTAAAAAACCAATTTAGCAAGTCTATAATGTAATAAGTAATGATCAAAACTGAGTATTTCTTCACAAATTTGATTTTTTAACTTGAGTTTATAAAAGTGATCAAAAAAGTGACTTGTTTGGGCATCCTAGTTTCAAATCCATTCATTCAATTTTTAAAAATTGAATTTAAAAAATTTTTAAATTTTTTTATTGAATCAGACAACAGTATTCGAGACTATTGTTCAAGGCTACTGGGTGAATTTTGGTTACTCTAAAGAACCAGTTGAAAAGGAACTAATTCTTTATGATAATGACTATATATATTATTTTTTTATTTGTTTGTTATTAATCTGATTCAAAAATTTATTTTTTTTGTACAAATACATATGTTGACCCATTTAGATAATGGTAAATAGTCTGGGAAGAAAAAAAATAATTATTTTTCTCATGTGATGCCAAGCAAATGTAACCATTTTTTTTAATTCTTGAAGATAAAATGGATACGTTAATACTATTTATAGACAACCTATGTTTATTCACCCAATTTCTCACATTCAAGAGGGGAAGTGATTTGAAGAGTATTTGAAGCTTCTCCCTTGTAAGCCATCAAAAGGTCACTTTTTCTCCCCTTTGTTTTAAATGTTGGTAGTATATTTCATTTTGACAATTGTCTGATAGAAGTTTTAAAGTCTATTTCTGTTTAAATAATAATAACACATAGGATATAAAATAACCAAATTTAAGGTTTGCCTTTTAGCTTTTCATATTTAAATTTAAAGTGTATATTGATAAACATTATGTAATAAAGAAAAAGGTAATTATTTGCAGGTTTATAGTAACTTATTGAATTCAGAGCAAGGATTCTTAGGAAAAATTCAGCGTTAGAACTGAGTACAATTTTTACTTTTTCTTTTAACTTCTCCCATTTAAAAACATTTTCCTCATGTTGAAAAATTAAAATATAAAAACTATTTTTTCAAAGCACAAGTGTACCAGTTTTTAAAATGCTAGAACTTCCCTCAAAAATGAATTACTTTGAAATGATTTTTCTTAAACTCATAGTCATTTTTTTCCTCAGTGACTCAAAGCACAAATAACCAAACCATAATTGTTAATTACATCTATTGATCATCAGTGACAGAATAGCATCCTATTAAATTATCTTGGCAACTGGAATCAAGCTAGAAACCAAGAAGGATATAGCAACTATATAACTTAAAGGAGAAGAAAAAATTATTTTCACAATTAGGCCCACACTAGGAATAGTGCAGTTATTTTATTGATCGTTGGTGGAAGGAGTGGGTCTCTGAGGCTTTCCTGGAGATCCACCCAAAGCAAACAAGAAGGTCATTGGGTCTGAATCTGACCTAGAGGAAATTTTATTTTCTCTGAGCATTAGGTACTGAGTTATTCTCCCATCAGAATGTTGTTGCATATCATACCATTTATTGTTTAACTTATTGTCTACAACTTACAAAAGAGTGTTTAGATGTGAAGTATCAGAAAGCTAGCAAAGAAAGACTAAGAGCAATGTTTTCTGGGATAAAATACTCCTTTTACACTCACACATTTCTTTTTGTTCTATCAGTGTTGCTTTTAGTGTACCTTGGACACTGTTGCGGAGAAATAAATGCATAAATCTACCCTTGCTTGTTCCTGATACAAGAAAATAATGTAACACTTTCATTTTGATTTTCCTTGTAAAAGAAACAGGCTAAGTGAGTCTGCCCTTGACAGGTGTGACTCCCTAATCAGCGCCACTAGCCAGCCTTATACAGCTTCAGCCAGTGGAAACTCCCCTCCCCCACCCCAACTTTAAACAAAGCCATTTAATTTGGTCTTAAGCCAAGGTAAGAGGGGGGAAAAACAATTAGTAAATAAAAGGACAACATAAAGAGGCAGAGTCTGCCAACAAGAACCTACATGCAAGCCAGAGGAGATTTATGATTTTCTTCCCCAGGGAGGGAGTGACTAACGCACGCACACTGACCATCACCGTAAAGAGGTAAAGAGAGAGTGAAATGGCTCAACGTACACACACCCCGCTCCATACCGGGGACGAGTCTCCGAGCTGCGGCTTGTGCTCTCGGAGGGCCAGGCTGAAGCTGACCGCCCCCACGGCCACGCTGGACACCCCCAGCCCTATCTCCAGCACAGAGAGCACCAAGAGGCTCCCAATAATCTGGCCGCTGGTGCACATCCTTCCTCGGTCATCATTCCTTCCAGATCAGAGAGGGAAACCAACCATCCACCTTCTTCCTTCCACTATCCTCCTTACCCCTTCCGCCCCCTACCAGACCCCAAAACTTTTCTTTCTTCACCAGCGAAGCATTATCCACAAGGACTAGATTTCCAGAACCGGAGACCCTCTTCCCGGATCGGGCCAGAGGCAAAAGAGTCGCTCCACCCCCTGACACGTTCAGACAGGAATCGTAGGATTTTCCTGGGTTCGGTGGTCGGAGTCCAGGAGAGGAGAGTGCACGGGTAGAAGGGCTTTCAAGAAGGAGCCAGAAACCTGGAGGAGCCAGGAGCAAGGAGCCCCGCTCTCGAGGCGCTGTCCAGAGTTCTGCCGCGTCCCAAGTCTCCGCAGGAAATCCGCTCCCTTCTAACCTCCCAGACCCTTCAGGCTCCCTTTCTTTCTTGCGGAGGAGATGAACCTTGCTTCCCGGAGATCCAAAGCGGAACTGCTCAGAGCTTCTCTCTCTCTCTCTCTCTCTCTCTCTCTCTCCCCCCCCCCCCCCCCCGTCTCCTCTCCTTTGTTTTCGTGGTAACACAAAGTGCCTCTGCGAGTCCTTCGGTCCCCAGCCTGAGCGGGCGGATATATTCAGTACCACGCTCCTCGCAGTTGCTGTGTCGCCAGAAAAAGCGACCTTGTCTGATGGCCTTTTTCCGTCTGGGTTTCTTCTCCCTCGTCGTCGTCCTCTTCCTCCCCCTCTCTCTTGGTCTGATTCTCCTTCATTTCAGTGACCTCATTGGGATTTGAGAGGTTGTTGGAGGAAGGAAAAGCCTGATATATTTGCGGGTCTAGAACCAATACTCTTGGCTGGCTCCTGATCAGCCCCGCCTCGGGACCCTGACCACAGTGATCCAAAGGATCCCTACCTCCGCATCTCCCCTACTTGTTCCCTTCTGGGCTTTTATCCAGATGGAAGGGGAGGGATGCCTACGTCAACGTCGGGCTCATTGTGTGTAAAACTTTCTTCTGCGTGTACACGGGGTAGTGTGGGGGCGCAGTGGGCAAAGATAGGCAGAAAGAGCAGAGGGGTGGAGAAAGGCCACACTCCTAAATTCACTAGGACTCTCAAGGACTCTCACCCAGGAACATAGCTTTCTAAAGAGCTAGACTCAAGCCTGTTTGTAAGGAGGGTCAACTCTCCACTGTCACGACCTGTCCCTTGCCTGTTGGTGGTGTGGAGACGCAATTGGCCGCGACACTCTTCTGTGAGGATATTGGTGGCGATTCCTCTCCAGCCAGCAGACGCTTGCTCTTACCCCGCAGTAATGCTACACTTTTGAGATACATCGCCAGACTGAGCACGACTGGGAGCGTGTGTTCTCATTCAAATTCAAGAGATGTATACATTTAAGTATTGTAAAGGGCATTATTAAAAACGAAAATCCGGCTCACTGAACAACTGACAGTCATTCAGAATCATTAGGGCAGGAGCCAACCCTAGCTTGAGTGTTATTGTGTTGTAGTCTGATGCACACGGGGTTCTAGAAGTCTAGGAATTGCTGTGTCTGGACCCCATTTTCATGTCCCTGATTTTACCTCATGAAAAATCACAAGGTAGTTAGTTCATCAGGAAGACTCAGGAAGCTAGGAGATGAGAAGGTGTTTTGGGGTATAACCCATTTTTCTCAAAAACTGGGTTTCACAGTTGGAGATAGATTGAAGGAAAATAGAAGAAAGGACAATTGAGTTTGGAAACATAACACAAAATCAGGACATCTTGACCTCTGAATACATGCAGACTAGTGCAGTGCAGGCATCTCTCTGATTAGACGTTTCTCTTTTTAAGCCGCCAATGCTGAGATCACTAAAGCTGAATGATACACAATCTATAGCATAAATGCCGATTTCAGTTTTCTTAAATTTGGTTCAGGGTTTGTTTAATAGTTTAAATTCAATTCTACACTACAATTTACTTTCTTTTTGATATATTTATACTCTACATTTTAAAAAACTTGAGTTCTCTTCCCTTAAAAATATAAAAGCAAGAAGAATTATAACTTATTAGGCCTTAGACAGTCCTCAGTTATTGTGATATTTGGGGCACAACTCAAACATTTATGTTGACTAATTAGTGAATTCATTTTCCACATCTTGAAAACTCAGTCTGCCAAACAGCCAATTGTTAGAATCCTTCAAATATTTTTTGGTTTTAATGAAGCACAGTTTATTTTATTTAAATCTTGTAGAAGCCATCTAAATGATCCAATTTATATGTAGAAATAATGAAGTATCTAGGTTGCCTAACTTTGGTTTGTGTTTAGTCACTGCTTTTCCTTTTTTTTTTTTTTTAACTCTTCTCCATTTGAAAGAGAATAACAAGCTACAGTAATTGTTAAAATAGGTTGGTTAATGCAGACATTTGGAAGGAGTGTAACTTACAGGAAGGGAAATTAATTTTATAGAAGACATACAGGTAGTGTTAACAATAGATGGATTTCAAAGACAGAAAGAAATGAGTAAGTCATATATTATCTTTGAATTATCCCTGAATGTGATGACTAGAAATATGTTTACTTATATACCCCAAAGCCTAATATGCCTGAATATAACCAATCTTGAATGATCCTGGATCATTGGTGCAAAGCCCAAACCTTTTGAAAATCAATAGTATATAGAGGAAACTATATCCGTCTTCACATATCAATGATGACCAGTGAATCACATTTAAACAGAAACATTTATAGGAATAAATAAAAACAATAATTATCCACAGGAAATTATGTTTTGTGTTTAAAAACATGGGGATCAATGCTGTTAGAACTTTCAAAAGAATATTTACCTGTTCTGGGAACAAAGTAGATTTTGCATGCCCTTTTAAATGATATAAAGTTCTTCCCAAAGTAAACAAAAGGACCACTAAAATTTACTCATAGTCATGGAAACCATAACAAAAATGGATTCAAATTGGCATTCTATATCTCTCAAAACTATTTGTTAGAGAAAGAATTATAGGGTAAAGTAGAAAATCAAATTAAAACTAAATAAATACATGCATAATTAGAGTATATTGCTATCCAAATACCAATGGCTCTACAATTAGAGGGTTTAATTTTTCTTATGTCATGTTACACCAAAAAAGCTACATGAGATCCAGCAATAGATGGCTCAATACTTGTACATCTTCAGTAAGAGCCATGGTATAAAAAAAATCTCAAGTTTGCCACCTGCTGGCTTGTATATGATACAGTGAATATGAACATGTAGGTAACTTAAAATAATTCTTATTAAATTTATTAGCTAATCAGAAAAAAATCCTTCATAATTGCCACTTTAAGGACTTAAGTTCTGCCAATAAGTATTTGAAAGTTCTGAGAAACCCATGCCTTCATCTTCCCAAATAAGATTTATAGAAATTTTAATATATGGATAAAGGAAAATCCAAGAGTTGGTACACAAATACCACCTGTCTTAATTTAATGAAGTTGATGAAATAAACAACTCAATCGCTAATACAGATTTAGTCATTGAAAAGGTCAAAATTTTAAACTGATTAATTTTGGGATCTGATTTAAACTGTTCAAGCTTTTATAAACTAAATTTGTATGGTGACCTTAGGCACTGGACTGAATGACCAATGAAGTATAAAGATTAAGGAAAAGAAAAATCACAGAATCATTACAAACCATTTAGCAGTTTTTAACTGTTACAAGTCTATTTTATATCTTAATATTCTTGTAAATGTGGTTAGAAATGATTGTACCTAAAGACTTAGGATTTGATAAAGTGACTCTGCTAAAAAGGGGAAAGAGAGGGGTGCCTGGGTGGCACAGCGGTTAAGCGTCTGCCTTCGGCTCAGGGCGTGATCCCGGCGTTATGGGATCAAGCCCCACATCAGGCTACTCTGCTGTGAGCCTGCTTCTTCCTCTCCCACTCCCCCTGCCTGTGTTCCCTCTCTCGCTGGCTGTCTCCTTCTCTGTCGAATAAATAAATAAAACCTTTAAAAAAAAAAAAAGGAAAAAGAAAACAATATTTTGAAGATATTTTTTCTTATTTAAATATCAAGAAGCAGAGATAATTAAAATTGAAATTTTTTTTCTCTTCTAGCGATAGTGGATCTTAGAAATCATTATCTAATAGTATTGTCAGTGCTTAAGAAAATTTGAGAAAGTATAGGAGTACTTAGTACTGTATTTATCACAATTTGCCATTTTTGTCTGAAATATCCTTTGATTACTAACAACTTTTAAACATGAAAAAAAAACCTGACAAATGATGAATTTTATAGCACTTTCTACTCTTTATAAAGTGGGGGTATTTCTACTCCTGGCCATTATGGAAAAAATGGGACTGGACTTACTTTCCTACTATATACAGTGCATTCAAATAAACTGTTCAGATACTGTATGACAAGCAGTGCAGCACTGTAATCTCTGGAGAGGAGAAATAAGCAAGGTTTTCTGTCCTGCTCTTTCTACAAGAAACAGAGTACCAAGCAGAACATGGTGGTCTTACTGAGCTTCTGGGGCAAATAGCAAAGTTTCTGGAGGCTATTTTCAGGACAAAGTACTAGAGGGGAGGGTATTTCATGGAGAAAGAGATCTCCACAGGGATCCCTTGAGTCTGCTGTTCAATTCTCAGCCACAACCAGGGAGTACAACTCCATAAGACTAGAGGCAGAATGACTAGAGAACTAAAATCTGAAGCTTACAAGATGTCATGGAATGTTAAGGTTCATAGCAGCCAACAAGGGTCTTTGTTGAACACTCAGCCTTCAGTGGAACTCAGGTGGGGCACTCATAGGTAATAGGGCTAACCTACGCCTGCAGTAAAGGCAACTCTGTTTCTGACCCGAAAATACATCACAGCAGGCCTCTAAAGTATCGGTCTACTCTGTAAGTAACTTAACAAAGTTTAATACATCTTAAGGAAAATGACAAACATCACTCAACAGTGTAAAAGTCACAGTATACACTACCCAATTATCTGAAATATGGAAAAAGCTGAAAAATGTGACCTTAACTGAGATATCAGAGATGATGAAATTAGATAACACTTCAAAATCTCTATTATAAATATTGGAAATATGTTCAAAGATGAAGAGGAAACCATTAATGTGATACTATATAAATTGAAGATATAACAAACAACAAAGTACAATTTCTACAGATGAAGAATTGTATATCTGAAATCAAAAACCGTACATTTGAAAGTAATAGCAGATTAGACACTAAAGAAGAAAAGATTGATGAACATTAAGATACAACAATAGAAATAAGAATTACAGCAAAAAAAATCCCAAAACACCAAAAAATGCAAAACCCGCAATACAAATTAAATCACTGAAAAGCCAAAAGTGAAAGACTGAGAGAGAGAGAGAGAGAGACTCATTGACCTGTATGAGGCACAGATATAATATAAATTCTAGAAGAAGAGGCAAGTAAAAATACTTGAAGTAATAATGGCTTATTATTTTCCAAATGTGGTGAAAACTACAAACCCACATATCCAAGAAGCTCAATAAACCACAAGTACGATAAACACAACAAGGCATATCACAATCAAATTGCTGGAAACCAGTGATAAGGATTAAACATTAAAAGCAGCCAGAAGAAAAAGGACACATTATGTGCAGGGGAAAAGAGGCAGGAATTCCAGACTTCTCATCTAAAATTATTCAATAAAGAGGACAAATGAATGACATTTTAAAGTACTGAAATTTAAAAAGAAACAAAAAAACCTCTATTAACCTAGAATTGTATACACAGAAAAATGCCTTAAAAAATGAAAGGAAAACAGGTTCATTCAGACTAAACACCAAGAGAATTTACTTAGTAAATTTATTTAGTAAAGACATAAGATCTTCACCATAAGAAATATTAAAAGAAATATTATTCAAGCAGAATTAAAATATGTCAGAAGGAAGTTGGGTCTATACAAAGGAATACCGAGCATGATAGTGGTAGATATATTGGTAATCAGAAACAATGTTTTTGCATTGTTTCTGCAATTGAGACCAGAGATATCTTGCAACATACAGAGTTTCCAATTCCAGCACAACCAAGAAAATTAATAGCTAAAACAAAGGAGAAGGCCCAAATTCTTGCAGCTGGAAATGACACTTTTTTATTTTTATTTTGTTAAGTTTTTATTTAAATTCCAGTTAGTTACCATATAGTGTAATATTAGTTTTAGGTGTATAATATAGTGATTCATCACTTCCATACAACACCCGGTGCTCATCACAAGTGCCCTCTTTAATCTTCATCACCTGTTTCACCCATCTCCCCACCCACCTCCCCTCTGGTAACCATCAGTTTGTTCTCTACAGTTAAGAATCTGTTTCTTGGTTTGTTTCTCTATTTTCCCTTTGCTCATTTGTTTTGTTTCTTAAATTCCACATAGAGTGAAATGATATGATATTTGTCTTTCTCTGACTGACTTATTTCACTTAGCATGGTACTCTCTAGCTCCATTCATGTCATTGCAAATGGTAAAATTTCATTCTTTTTTATTGGCTGAGTAATATTCCACTGTATATACACACACCACTTCTTCTTTATCCATTCATCTATTGACGGACACTTGGGCTGTTTCCATAATGTGGCTACTGTTGCTAATGCTGCTATAAACATTGGGTTGCCTGTATCCCTTTGAATTAGTATTTTTGTATTCTTTGGGTAAATACCTATAAGTACAATTGCTAGATTGTAGGAGTTCTATTATTTACTCTTTGAGGGAATGCCATACTGCTTTCCAGAGTGGCTGCACCAGTTGGCTACCAACCGTGCAAGAGGTTTCACCTTTCTCTACATCCTCATCAATACCTATTGTTTCCTGTGTTGTTAATTTTAGCCATTCTGACAGGTATGAAGTGACATCTCATGTAGTTTTGATTTGTATTTCCCTGAAGATGAGTGATGTTGAGCATCTCTTCATGTGTCTATTGGCCACCTGGATGTCTTCTTTGGAGAAATGTCTGTTCATGTCCTTTGCCCATCCTTTAATTGGATTATTTGTTTTGGGGGTATTGAGTTTTATTAGTTCTTTAAAAATAAACAACCTAACTTTACACCTAAAGGAGCCAGAAAAAGAACAGTCGAAACCTAAAACCAGCAGAAGGAAGGAAACAATAAAGATTACAGCAGAATTAAATGATACAGAAACTAAAAACAATAGGGGCGCCTGGGTGGCGCAGTCGTTAAGCGTCTGCCTTCGGCTCAGGGCGTGATCCCGGCGTTGTGGGATCAAGCCCCACGTCAGGCTCCTCTGCTGTGAGCCTGCTTCTTCCTCTCCCATTCCCCCTGCTTGTGTTCCCTCTCTCGCTGGCTGTCTCTGTCTCTGTCAAAAAAATAAAATAAAATCTTTAAAAAAAAAAAAAGAAACTAAAACAGTAGAACAGATCAATGAAACCAGAAGCTGGTTTTTTGAAAAAAATTAATAAAATTGATAAACCTCTATTCAGACTTATTGGAAAGGAGAAAGGACCCAAATAAATAAAACCACAAACAAGAGAGGAGAAATCATAACTCACACCATAGAAATACAAACAATTATAAGAGGATATTATGAAAAACTATATGTCAGCAAATTGGAAAACCTGGAAGAAATGGATAAATTCCTAGAAACATATAAACTACCAAAACTGAAACAGGAAGAAATAGAAAACTCGAACAGACTGATAACCAGTAAAGAAATTGAATCAGTACTCAAAAAACTCACAGCAAACAAAAGTTCAGGGCCAGATGGCTTCACAGGAGAATTCTACCAAACATTCAGAAAGAGTTAATACCTATTCTTCTCAATCTACACCCATTTCTAATTTCTGATACCCTTACACTTAAAAAATGAGTGCTAAGATATAATACTTTTGTTATGTATTTCTCAACTGAGTGACCATTTACATAATTACTTCAGGGGCAAAGAAATTGATAAGAACAAGCTGTTAGGTTGCATTAATAAACACAAAAAGTCGATTAGCCCTGGTAGAATTGATAGAACCATAAGAAACCCTCTTGTTTGATTTCATCCTATATTTAGATCCTTTCTACCACATTCCTGACCTCTTCTTCAACTCTTCCAGTCACCAAGAACAGACTACATTTTAAAAAGTCTGCATATTAAACCAACATTTATGTTTTTGTGAATTCCATCCACTGCACTCAATTCTATTTTCTGGAATAACAAAAAACAAGTAAATACTATTTTTATTGCCATAATCATGCAAATATCTTGCAATTTTCATGACTGTGCCACATCCAATGTTTACAGGGGAAATTTCCAAGTCCCTTCAAGGTCATAAAAAATGGTCCAGGTCACTGATGATAGGGAGTCTTAACCTGTCCCTGTTTCTCTAAAGTAAAAATATGTATAACTGTTTAAAGTACAACACGTGTGTTCCAATAAGAACCAAGTACTAGAGGATAATTAGGTCTGTAATTCTATGTTTTCGTAAATGTGACCTATAATGACTGTAGCTATTTTGGCCACACTTTGAAGCACTGATTCAGGCCAAGTTTTCAACCAATGAAAACCCCAGAGTATTTTTCTTGTGGACTGTCCTATTTCCCCATTCTTGTACTCAGTTGATTTTTTTTTTTTTAACCTAAGGGTACGTTCATTTATTTATCACTACATAGTTTCACCCTGTTGGCTTTGCCCCTTAATTCTTTCCTGCTGAGGTCTTTTTGAATGCTCTTTCTGTCATCCCATGCATTAGCTATTCCTTCCAGAATTATATGTCATATGCCCCCAAGCAGTGGGCCTACTCTGGCCTCATTCTTCTTGTTCTGAACATTTCCAAAAATGTCATTTTTATTATCTTTGGCATTTTTAACAAGCTTCTGCTCATTGCTTTTGCTTTACTGTCTCTGTATTTCCAGATTCCTGCTTCTCTAGGGTTTATCATGATGTATATGGCCCAACTTTCAGCTTTTCATATTTCCCTCAAATATATGCTTATCTGAATAGTTCTTCGACAGGTATAAGATTTATTGATTTTTACCCTTTTACTTTCCCTTAAATGGGGGAATTTGTAGTTATAATCAAAATTTGGGTTTTAAGAGATTCCTGTTCAGTTAAGCTATCCTACAGCTAAAGTATCTGGCTAGGGGCTCTTCTTACAAATTGTAGAGAAACTATGTCAATGTTTGTTTCCCCTATCTTGAGTCGACACTAACTTATAAACTCACTGAATAAATACTTAACAAATATCTGTTGAACAAATATATGAAAAATAAAAATTAAAAAAGAATTGATGAAAACAGAAAGATGTTATTTTTCCAGGACTTCATCCACAACTTCTTCAACTGCTTATATTTAATTACAAAAAATCAAATCAGCATGGCAATTCCTCTCCTTGCTTCCTTCACTGAATCATTTAAAAATAAAATGAAAAAGGTGAATAATAACCTGGAAAAAATGAGAAACAATTATGACAGTTTTATTCTTCACATATAAATAGTTATTTCAAGCCAAAAAGAAAACAACTTGATTGAAAAGGTCACAATGTATGATCAAGCAATATTCATACCCAAACAAATATAACAAATGGCTAGTTATTTTAAAATGATAATTAGCGTGGTTGGGGTGAAGTTAAATAGTTATTTTCATAAATACTGTGGAAATCTAAATGGATACAATATGTTTAAAAGATATTTAGTGGGTTCGGGAGGTTAAGATGGCGGAGGAGTAGGGGACACCTTTTTCAGCCGGTCCCCTGAGTTGAGCTGGATAGGTACCAGACGCAGGAATATCCACGGAATCAGCCTGAGACGCAGGAAGATACATCTGGATCTCTACAAATGAACATCTCCAGCGCTGAGTATCGAGGTACGAAGCGGGGAGCCGTGAAACCGCGCACAGATATCGGAAGCTAAACAGAAGGGGGAGGGAGCCGCCGTGTCAGGGCGCCGGGAAGCGGTAGCCACCTGCAAGGGGGAGTGGACAGACCGCGGACCCGCACGCTTGAGACAGCAGGCTGAGAAGGGAGCTCCGGGAGCG